>NC_134267.1:167775127-167975127 GCF_031893055.1 Leptodactylus fuscus
TGAGTGAGGGGACCGGGGGAATGGACTGAAAAATGCACTGTGGTGACAGGAGTAAGCCTACCCCACCACCCTGCCTGTTGTCAGGCCTAGAGGTATGTGAGAATTGTAGGCCACCATGAGACAGAGCAGCAGGGGAGGCCGTATCTGACTGCTGGATCCAAGTCTCAGTAAGGGCGAGCAGGCCAAGGGATTTGCTAAGGAATAAGTCATTGATATATTCTAGTTTGTTACACACTGAGCGGGCGTTCCAGAGAGAGCAGCTAAAAGAGACAGGGGAGAGATGAGGGGAAGGAACACGGTAAATATTGAGGAGGTTTGTAGGCCTTCTATGTGTGCAGGAAGAAGAGTTAGTGAAGGAAGGAGGGCTGGGGTTAGGAGAGATGTCCCCAGCAGCTAGGAGGATTAAAATGGACAGAGAAAGAAGGTGGTTCAGGGATTTATGTGGGCGCTTCTGTTTGGTGTCACTGCTAAAAGAAATAAAGGGATGATTACAGAGTGTGAAAAGTGTGTGAGAGCTGTACATGGGAGAGGGAAGAAGAGAGGGACTGACATGGATGGAGTGTACTGGTGGTAGAGGTGGAGGAGAGGTCTGCAGGAAGACAATGGCTAAGATAGTAAGAGACAGTGCAGCTATAGCATACCATGTGGTAAAACTTGTTGTTTTAGGTTGAAATTTACCTGGTGGTCTGCCATGGTTAGCCTGTTCCGTGCCCTGTTTAAGTGCCATGTATAAGTGCACTTTGGTTAATCTGCACTTTGGTTAAGATGCAATTTGGTTAAGATGCATGCTGCAAATGAAATGCCCTTGCATGAAATGCTGTCCCATAAGCTACATCTACTTATATAGGAAGGCAGAGCTTCAGAGCTAACACTAATTTAAGTTGTTAACTAATTAATCTACAAACTGTGACACATGAGGAGACTAGCAGTGTGGATCTAAGTAAACACTTGGTCAGGATCAGCCATAAAATCAGTGAGCATCAAAAGAAATGACACTAGTACAGATAAGAACACATGGAAATGCAAATATACATCCTGGATGAAATGCTAGAATATAGTTCAGTGATCGAGCAAGGGTAGGTGAAATAGATTATCATATACCATTCAGTATTACAGCAGATGAATGATATATTGATGAATGATATATTTTTTTTCTTCGGTATGCTGATGAGTTTTTTTTGCAGCACTGGGGGGCGATCCCCAGCATTCAAACAGCACTGGGGGTGTCCTCAATGCTGCAAGAAAACTCTCCAGTGATGGCCTCTGTCTTCTTCTACCATGCCTCTCTGTGATGTCTTCTTCCAATTGTTTCTTCTGGATTTCACACATGCACAATCAGCTCTGCTCTGACAGTACATTAATGTAAGCGGCCACAAGAAAATGGCTGCAGAAATGCACAGTCGGCTCTGCCCGACTTGGCCAGAATCAGGGACAGAGAGGGAAGATGGACAGAGAGCAATTCAGCTTTGATTGAGACACACTGCTTATTAGTGTCACAGTAACACCAATCAGAGGCGAAAAAAGACGTGGGCAAGTTGCTTTAATGTTGTGTCAGTGCCAGAAACGTCCAAACAGAGACTGGAGGAGAGCCAAAGTATTGTGGGAGGTGAATCAGCAGTGTCTGAAACAGGTATAGGAGTCAGGGGACGATGTCCATTTTTAATGCGTTAATGCAGCCAAACCAAGAGTGATAAAAAGTTCTGTATTTTATATTTTCCAAAAGATAAATACATGACTATGCAAGATCTGTAAGCAGAAACTTAGCTATGGCCATGCAGAAACAAATGTAGGAACTATTTCTCTATATACTCACATGAAAAGGCATCACCATTTTATTTGTCAAAATAGACTTGTCAGTGGTAATGGCAGGTGAAGTGGGCAGGACCATACTACTCCACCTCCCCATGATCTTCCTTGTAGGCAGGCCACATCTACACCTAGCACATGGTCATCTTTATCATCATCATCATTATCAACTGTATCTTCTACTCTTCCTCCTTCCTCCACACCAATGTCAGTTATCTATAAAGCAAGGTATGCACAGGAAACAGCAATATCTACGCAATCATCCAGCAGTTCTGCATCTTAGCTTGCACCTTGCTAAGCTGATGGTGGTGCAGTTGCTGCTGTACCACTTGAGGGATTCCACTGTGTTTCACCAACTGAAGGCATGTGCTCAACCTTGACAGAGGTAGGAAAGTTGTCCCTGCTTTACATTGCCATGTGACAGAAAATATGGGCCTTTCCTTTCATACTGTATGTCAGTATGCACACCACTTCCAATACTTATAGCAGCAATTATAGATAAGGACAATACACTACGTTCACAGTCAATGCTTTAAGCAGCCGTGGCAATAGTACAGAAACAAAGAAACTGCTAGGTAAAGCTTGTGTGTGCAGGCCCAGTTCCTACACCATACAGGGCCCATCTACCTCCTCTGGATCCTCCTCTCCGAACCACTTTCCTCCACCATTTTTACCAGGGCAAGGTGTTGCTTTCACTTCTCCCTCCTCATTTCATGTGTGTAAGGTGAAGAGCCGCCATGCAGTTTAACAATCAATTAGAGCTTAGATCAGCGGAGCCACACAAGAAAAGGAGCTGCTTTTCTGTATCCTGCACCAAATATCCTGCTGGACGGTTCCTCACCAGCTCTATCTGTGCAGAATTGTCAATGACAATGGCACCAATATTGTTTTTTCACTGCTGTTAGGTGAAATAACACAATGTGTCTGTATGGCGCATGTGATAAATCTGGTGGTTCACCATTTTATTAACCTGTATAGTGGCTTCAAAAAAGTGTCCTTTTTGCCAGAAAAGTCTCTGTCTGTTTCAGGCATTATTATGTCGCAAAAACCACTCTGATCAATTTGCAGCAACAAAATGATCTGCCTTTGGACCTTTTTATCTGTGACGTTACAACTCCATGTATCTTGTTCCATTACGATACTGATAATGCTATGATAATGCTACTTGTAAACCGCTACCACCACTTTCCATCATATTGTACCCTGCCACTAGAGATGAGCGAACAGTGTTCTATCGAACTCATGTTCGATCGGATATTAGGCTGTTCGGCATGTTCGAATCGAATCGAACACCGCGTGGTAAAGTGCGCCATTACTCGATTCCCCTCCCACCTTCCCTGGCGCCTTTTTTGCTCCAATAACAGCGCAGGGTAGGTGGGACAGGAACTACGACACCGGTGACGTTGAGAAAAGTAGGCAAAACCCATTGGCTGCTGAAAACATGTGACCTCTAATTTAAAAGAACAGCGCCGCCCAGGTTCGCGTCATTCTGAGCTTGCAATTCACCGAGGACGGAGGTTTCCGTCCAGCTAGCTAGGGCTTAGATTCTGGGTAGGCAGGGACAGGCTAGGATAGGAAGGAGAAGACAACCACAACAGCTCTTGTAAGAGCTAAATTCCAGGGAGAAGCTTGTCAGTGTAACGTGGCACTGACGGGCTCAATCGCCGCAACCCAGCTTTCCCAGGATCCTGAATGGAATACACTGTCAGTGTATTCCCGTATACCCGATATATACCCCGATACCCGTTCCAACGGTGTGCCCCCCCACCTTCACCCCAGAAATACCCTGCAAGTCCCCTAGCAATAGAATTGGGGCTATATACACCCACAATTTTTACTACTGGTATACAGTGCCATTGTCTGACTGGGAATTCAAAGAATATATTGGGAATACAAATACCCTCATTTCTTGCTACTGCCATATAGTGCCAGTTTCTGACTGGTAATTCAAAGAATATATTGTGGTTACGTGCACCCACAATTTTTACTACTGGTATACAGTGCCATTGTCTGACTGGGAATTCAAAGAATATATTGGGAATACAAATACCCTCATTTATTGCTACTGCCATATAGTGCCAGTGTCTGACTGGGAATTCAAAGAATATATTGGGGTTACGTGCACCCACAATTTTTACTACTGGTATACAGTGCCATTGTCTGACTGGGAATTCAAAGAATATATTGGGAATACAAATACCCTCATTTCTTGCTACTGCCATATAGTGCCAGTGTCTGACTGGGAATTCAAAGAATATATTGGGGTTACGTGCACCCACAATTTTTACTACTGGTATACAGTGCCATTGTCTGACTGGGAATTCAAAGAATATATTGGGAATACAAATACCCTCATTTCTTGCTACTGCCATATAGTGCCAGTGTCTGACTGGGAATTCAAAGAATATATTGGGGTTACGTGCACCCACAATTTTTACTACTGGTATACAGTGCCATTGTCTGACTGGGAATTCAAAGAATATATTGGGAATACAAATACCCTCATTTCTTGCTACTGCCATATAGTGCCAGTGTCTGACTGGGAATTCAAAGAATATATTGGGGTTACGTGCACCCACAATTTTTACTACTGGTATACAGTGCCATTGTCTGACTGGGAATTCAAAGAATATATTGGGAATACAAATACCCTCATTTCTTGCTACTGCCATATAGTGCCAGTTTCTGACTGGTAATTCAAAGAATATATTGTGGTTACGTGCACCCACAATTTTTACTACTGGTATACAGTGCCATTGTCTGACTGGGAATTCAAAGAATATATTGGGAATACAAATACCCTCATTTATTGCTACTGCCATATAGTGCCAGTGTCTGACTGGGAATTCAAAGAATATATTGTGGTTACGTGCACCCACAATTTTTACTACTGGTATACAGTGCCATTGTCTGACTGGGAATTCAAAGAATATATTGGGAATACAAATACCCTCATTTCTTGCTACTGCCATATAGTGCCAGTGTCTGACTGGGAATTCAAAGAATATATTGGGGTTACGTGCACCCACAATTTTTACTACTGGTATACAGTGCCATTGTCTGACTGGGAATTCAAAGAATATATTGGGAATACAAATACCCTCATTTCTTGCTACTGCCATATAGTGCCAGTGTCTGACTGGGAATTCAAAGAATATATTGGGGTTACGTGCACCCACAATTTTTACTACTGATATACAGTGCCATTGTCTGACTGGGAATTCAAAGAATATATTGGGAATACAAATACCCTCATTTCTTGCTACTGCCATATAGTGCCAGTGTCTGACTGGGAATTCAAAGAATATATTGGGGTTACGTGCACCCACAATTTTTACTACTGGTATACAGTGCCATTGTCTGACTGGGAATTCAAAGAATATATTGGGAATACAAATACCCTCATTTCTTGCTACTGCCATATAGTGCCAGTGTCTGACTGGGAATTCAAAGAATATATTGGGGTTACGTGCACCCACAATTTTTACTACTGGTATACAGTGCCATTGTCTGACTGGGAATTCAAAGAATATATTGGGAATACAAATACCCTCATTTCTTGCTACTGCCATATAGTGCCAGTGTCTGACTGGGAATTCAAAGAATATATTGGGGTTACATGCACCCACAATTTTTACTACTGGTATACAGTGCCATTGTCTGACTGGGAATTCAAAGAATATATTGGGAATACAAATACCCTCATTTCTTGCTACTGCCATATAGTGCCAGTTTCTGACTGGTAATTCAAAGAATATATTGGGGTTACGTGCACCCACAATTTTTACTACTGGTATACAGTGCCATTGTCTGACTGGGAATTCAAAGAATATATTGGGGTTATAAATACCCTCATTTCTTGCTACTGCCATATAGTGCCAGTTTCTGACTGGTAATTCAAAGAATATATTGTGGTTACGTGCACCCACAATTTTTACTACTGGTATACAGTGCCATTGTCTGACTGGGAATTCAAAGAATATATTGGGAATACAAATACCCTCATTTCTTGCTACTGCCATATAGTGCCAGTTTCTGACTGGTAATTCAAAGAATATATTGGGGTTACGTGCACCCACAATTTTTACTACTGGTATACAGTGCCATTGTCTGACTGGGAATTCAAAGAATATATTGGGAATACAAATACCCTCATTTCTTGCTACTGCCATATAGTGCCAGTTTCTGACTGGTAATTCAAAGAATATATTGTGGTTACGTGCACCCACAATTTTTACTACTGGTATACAGTGCCATTGTCTGACTGGGAATTCAAAGAATATATTGGGAATACAAATACCCTCATTTCTTGCTACTGCCATATAGTGCCAGTTTCTGACTGGTAATTCAAAGAATATATTGGGGTTACGTGCACCCACAATTTTTACTACTGGTATACAGTGCCATTGTCTGACTGGGAATTCAAAGAATATATTGGGAATACAAATACCCTCATTTCTTGCTACTGCCATATAGTGCCAGTGTCTGACTGGGAATTCAAAGAATATATTGTGAATACAAATACCCTCATTTCTTGCTACTGCCATATAGTGTCAGTTTCTGACTGGTAATTCAAAGAATATATTGGGGTTACGTGCACCCACAATTTTTACTACTGGTATACAGTGCCAATTTCTAACTAGGAATTCAAAATGCGCAAGGCTCCCGGAAAGGGACGTGGACGAGGCCGTGGGCGAGGTCGGGGGAATGTTTCTGGGGAGCAAGGTAGCAGTGAAGCCACAGGGCGTCCCGTGCCTACTCCTGTGGGGCAGCAAGCATTGCGCCACTCCACAGTGCCAGGGTTGCTTGCCACATTAACTAAACTGCAGGGTACAAACCTTAGTAGGCCCGAGAACCAGGAACAGGTCTTGCAATGGCTGTCAGAGAACGCTTACAGCACATTGTCCAGCAGCCAGTCAGACTCTGCCTCCTCTCCTCCTATTACCCAACAGTCTTGTCTTCCTTCCTCCCAAAATTCCGAAGCTTTACAGAACAATAACCCAAACTGTCCCTGCTCCCCAGAGCTGTTCTCCGCTCCTTTCATTGTCCCTCAACCTGCCTCTCCACGTCACGATTCCACGAACCTAACAGAGGAGCATCTGTGTCCAGATGCTCAAACACTAGAGTCTCCTCCATCTCCGTTCGATTTGGTGGTGGATGACCAGCAACCCACCCTCATCGACGATGATGTGACGCAGTTGCCGTCAGGGCATCCAGTTGACCGGCGCATTGTGCGGGAGGAGGAGATGAGACAGGAGTTGGAAGAGGAAGTGGTGGATGATGAGGACACTGACCCGACCTGGACAGGGGGGATGTCAAGCGGGGAAAGTAGTGTGGATGTTGAGGCAGGTGCAGCACCAAAAAGGGTAGCTAGAGGCAGAGGCAGAGGTCAGCAGCTTAGGCGAAGCCAGGCCACACCCGGAATGTCCCAAGATGTTCCAGTTCGTACCCAGCCCCGAAAAACTCCCACCTCGAGGGCACGTTTCTCGAAGGTGTGGAGTTTTTTCAAGGAATGCGCCGAGGACAGATATAGTGTTGTCTGCACAATTTGCCTCTCGAAATTGATTAGGGGCTCTGAGAAGAGCAACCTGTCCACCACTTCAATGCGCCGTCATTTGGAATCCAAGCACTGGAATCAGTGGCAGGCAGCAACGGCAGGACAAAGGCCGCCTGCCGTTCACGCCACTGCCACTGCCTCTGCCACTGCCTCTGCCTCTGCCTCTGCCACTGCCACTGCTGACTGTGCTGGCGATGCACTCCAGAGGACGAGCCAGGACACCACTTCATCTGCCTCCGCCACTTTGTTGACTTCTACCTCATCCTCCCCTGGTCCTGTCTTATCTCCTTCTCCTGCACCATCAAAGGCACCATCAGGCGTTTCTTTACAACAACCCACCATCTCTCAGACATTGGAGCGGCGGCAGAAATACACTGCTAACCACCCACACGCGCAAGCCTTGAACGCCAACATCGCTAAACTGCTGGCCCAGGAGATGTTGGCGTTCCGGCTTGTTGAAACTCCCGCCTTCCTGGACCTGATGGCAACTGCGGCACCTCGCTATGCCGTCCCTAGCCGTCACTACTTCTCCCGGTGTGCCGTCCCCGCCTTGCACCAGCACGTGTCACTCAACATCAGGCGGGCCCTTAGTTCCGCGCTTTGCACAAAGGTCCACTTGACCACCGACGCGTGGACAAGTGCATGCGGACAGGGATGCTACATTTCACTGACGGCACACTGGGTGAATGTAGTTGAGGCTGGGACTGCTTCCCAAACTGGCCCGGTGTACCTCGTCTCCCCGCCTAACATTCCTGGCAGGGACACGAGAAGAACACCCCCCTCCTCCTCCTCCTCTACCGCCTCCTCCTCCGCCACCGCCTCCTCCTCCGCCACCGCCTCCTCCTCCGCTGTTAGATTGACCCCAGCTACGAGTTGGAAACGTTGCAGCACTGGCGTTGGTAGACGTCAGCAGGCTGTGCTGAAGCTGATCAGCTTGGGGGACAGACAGCACACTGCCTCCGAGGTGAGGGATGCCCTCCTCAATGAGACGGCAATATGGTTTGAGCCGCTGCACCTGGGCCCAGGCATGGTCGTTTGTGATAACGGCCGGAACCTGGTAGCAGCTCTGGAGCTTGCCGGACTCCAACATGTTCCATGCCTGGCCCACGTCTTCAACCTAGTGGTGCAACGTTTCCTAAAGAGCTACCCCAATGTTCCAGAGCTACTGGTGAAAGTGCGGCGCATGTGCGCCCACTTTCGCAAGTCGACAGTAGCCGCTGCTAGCTTAAAATCTCTCCAGCAACGCCTGCATGTGCCACAACACCGGCTTTTGTGCGACGTCCCCACACGCTGGAACTCAACGTTTCAGATGTTGAATAGAGTGGTTGAGCAGCAGAGACCTTTGATGGAATACCAGCTACAAAACCCTAGGGTGCCACAAAGTCAGCTGCCTCAGTTTCACATCCATGAGTGGCCATGGATGAGAGACCTTTGTGACATCCTACGGGTCTTTGAGGAGTCCACAAGGAGGGTGAGCTCTGAGGATGCGATGGTGAGCCTTACAATCCCGCTCTTGTGTGTTCTGAGAGAATCCCTGATTGACATCAGGGATAACTCAGATCACACAGAGGAGTTAGGGATAGCATCCGATCCGTCACAGCTGGAGAGTAGGTCCACACATCTGTCCGCTTCACTGCGTTTAATGGAGGAGGAGGAGGAGGAGGAGGAGGAGGAGGAGGAAGAAGAGTTGTCCGATGATGTGATGGTGATACAGGAGGCTTCCGGGCAACTTCGAATCGTCCCATTGTTGCAGCGCGGATGGGTAGACATGGAGGATGAGGAGGAAATGGAGATTGAACTTTCCGGTGGGGCCAGAGGAGTCATGCCAACTAACACTGTGGCAGACATGGCTGAGTTCATGTTGGGGTGCTTTACAACCGACAAGCGTATTGTCAAAATCATGGAGGACAACCAGTACTGGATCTTTGCTATCCTTGACCCCCGGTATAAAAACAACATCTCGTCTTTTATTCCGGTAGAGGGGAGGGCCAATCGCATCAATGCTTGCCACAGGCAATTGGTGCAGAATATGATGGAGATGTTTCCAGCATGTGATGTTGGCGGCAGGGAGGGCAGTTCCTCCAGTAGGCAACCAAGTTCTCACCAGTCCACACAAACGAGGGGCACACTGTCTAAGGTCTGGGACACCTTGATGGCACCCCCTCGCCAAAGTGCCGCCACGGAGGGTCCTAGTGTCACCAGGCGTGAGAAGTATAGGCGCATGTTGCGGGAATACCTTTCCGACCACAGCCCTGTCCTCTCCGACCCCTCTGCGCCCTACACGTATTGGGTGTCGAAGTTGGACCTGTGGCTTGAACTTGCCCTATATGCCTTGGAGGTGCTGTCCTGTCCTGCCGCCAGCGTCCTATCTGAGAGGGTGTTCAGTGCAGCCGGTGGCATCATCACTGACAAGCGCACCCGTCTGTCAGCTGAGAGTGCCGACCGGCTCACTTTGATAAAAATGAACCACCACTGGATAGAGCCTTCATTTTTGTGCCCACCTGTGTAAAGCACCCCAACATGAAACTCCATGTCTGTACTCAACCTCTCCAATTCCTCCGCATCCTCATACTCATCCACCATAAGCGTTGCACAATTCTGCTAATACTAGGCTCCCTCCAACATGATTTCCCCCAACTCTGCTGGTTAGAGGCTCCCTCCACCCTGATTTCCACCAACTCTGCTGGTTAGAGGCTCCCTCCACCCTGCTTTCCCACAACTCTGCTGGTTAGAGGCTCCCTCCACCATGAATTTGCCCAAACTGGGCTGGTTAGAGGCTCCCTCCACCATGAATTGGTCCAAACTGGGGTTTTTAGAGGCTCCCTCCACCATGAATTTGCCAAAACTGGGCTGTTTAGAGGCTCCCTCCACCATGAATTGGTCCAAATTGGGGTTTTTAGAGGCTCCCTCCACCATGAATTTGCCCAAACTGGGCTGGTTAGAGGCTCCCTCCACCATGAATTGGTCCAAACTGGGCTGGTTAGAGGCTCCCTCCACCATGAATTGGTCCAAATTGGGGTTTTTAGAGGCTCCCTCCACCATGAATTGGTCCAAACTGGGCTGTTTAGAGGCTCCCTCCACCATGAATTGGTCCAAACTGGGGTTTTTAGAGGCTCCCTCCACCATGAATTGGTCCAAACTGGGCTGGTTAGAGGCTCCCTCCACCATGAATTGGTCCAAACTGGGTTTTTTAGAGGCTCCCTCCACTATGAATTGGTCCAAACTGGGGTTTTTAGAGGCTCCCTCCACCATGAATTGGTCCAAACTGGGGTTTTTAGAGGCTCCCTCCACCATGAATTGGTCCAAACTGGGGTTTTTAGAGGCTCCCTCCACCATGAATTTGCCCAAACTGGGCTGTTTAGAGGCTCCCTCCACCATGAATTGGTCCAAACTGGGTTTTTTAGAGGCTCCCTCCACCATGAATTGGTCCAAACTGGGGTTTTTAGAGGCTCCCTCCACCATGAATTGGTCCAAACTGGGGTTTTTAGAGGCTCCCTCCACCATGAATTTGCCCAAACTGGGCTGTTTAGAGGCTCCCTCCACCATGAATTTGCCCAAACTGGGCTGTTTAGACGCTCCCTCCACCATGAATTTGCCCAAACTGGGCTGGTTAGAGGCTCCCTCCACCATGAATTGGTCCAAACTGGGGTTTTTAGAGGCTCCCTCCACCATGAATTGGTCCAAACTTGGCTGTTTAGAGGCTCCCTCCACCATTAATTGGTCCAAACTGGGCTGGTTAGAGGCTCCCTCCACCATGAATTGGTCCAAACTGGGGTTTTTAGAGGCTCCCTCCACCATGAATTTGCCCAAACTGGGCTGTTTAGAGGCTCCCTCCACCATGAATTGGTCCAAACTGGGCTGTTTAGAGGCTCCCTCCACCATTAATTGGTCCAAACTGGGCTGGTTAGAGGCTCCCTCCACCATGAATTTCCCAAAGCTTGGCTGTTTAGAGGCTCCCTCCACCATTAATTGGTCCAAACTGGGCTGGTTAGAGGCTCCCTCCACCATGAATTTGCCCAAACTGGGCTGTTTAGAGGCTCCCTCCACCATGAATTGGTCCAAACTGGGTTTTTTAGAGGCTCCCTCCACCATGAATTGGTCCAAACTGGGCTGTTTAGAGGCTCCCTCCACCATGAATTTGCCCAAACTGGGCTGTTTAGCGGCTCCCTCCACCATTAATTGGTCCAAACTGGGCTGGTTAGAGGCTCCCTCCACCATGAATTTGCCCAAACTGGGCTGTTTAGAGGCTCCCTCCACCATGAATTTGCCCAAACTGGGCTGGTTAGAGGCTCCCTCCACCATGAATTGGTCCAAACTGGGGTTTTTAGAGGCTCCCTCCACCATGAATTGGTCCAAACTTGGCTGTTTAGAGGCTCCCTCCACCATGAATTGGTCCAAACTGGGGTGGTTAGAGGCTCCCTCCACCATTAATTGGTCCAAACTGGGCTGGTTAGAGGCTCCCTCCACCATTAATTGGTCCAAACTGGGCTGGTTAGAGGCTCCCTCCACCATTAATTGGTCCAAACTGGGCTGGTTAGAGGCTCCCTCCACCATGAATTGGTCCAAACTGGGGTTTTTAGAGGCTCCCTCCACCATGAATTGGTCCAAACTTGGCTGTTTAGAGGCTCCCTCCACCATTAATTGGTCCAAACTGGGCTGGTTAGAGGCTCCCTCCACCATGAATTGGTCCAAACTGGGTTTTTTAGAGGCTCCCTCCACCATGAATTGGTCCAAACTGGGGTTTTTAGAGGCTCCCTCCACCATGAATTGGTCCAAACTGGGCTGTTTAGAGGCTCCCTCCACCATGAATTTGCCCAAACTGGGCTGTTTAGAGGCTCCCTCCACCATGAATTTGCCCAAACTGGGCTGTTTAGAGGCTCCCTCCACCATGAATTTGCCCAAACTGGGCTGGTTAGAGGCTCCCTCCACCATGAATTGGTCCAAACTGGGGTTTTTAGAGGCTCCCTCCACCATGAATTGGTCCAAACTTGGCTGTTTAGAGGCTCCCTCCACCATTAATTGGTCCAAACTGGGCTGGTTAGAGGCTCCCTCCACCATGAATTGGTCCAAACTGGGTTTTTTAGAGGCTCCCTCCACCATGAATTTGCCCAAACTGGGCTGTTTAGAGGCTCCCTCCACCATGAATTGGTCCAAACTGGGCTGGTTAGAGTCTCCCTCCACCATGAATTTCCCAAAACTTGGCTGTTTAGAGGCTCCCTCCACCATTAATTGGTCCAAACTGGGCTGGTTAGAGGCTCCCTCCACCATGAATTTGCCCAAACTGGGCTGTTTAGAGGCTCCCTCCACCATGAATTTGCCCAAACTGGGCTGGTTAGAGGCTCCCTCCACCATGAATTGGTCCAAACTGGGCTGTTTAGAGGCTCCCTCCACCATGAATTTGCCCAAACTGGGCTGTTTAGCGGCTCCCTCCACCATTAATTGGTCCAAACTGGGCTGGTTAGAGGCTCCCTCCACCATGAATTTGCCCAAACTGGGCTGTTTAGAGGCTCCCTCCACCATGAATTTGCCCAAACTGGGCTGGTTAGAGGCTCCCTCCACCATGAATTGGTCCAAACTGGGGTTTTTAGAGGCTCCCTCCACCATGAATTGGTCCAAACTTGGCTGTTTAGAGGCTCCCTCCACCATGAATTGGTCCAAACTGGGGTGGTTAGAGGCTCCCTCCACCATTAATTGGTCCAAACTGGGCTGGTTAGAGGCTCCCTCCACCATTAATTGGTCCAAACTGGGCTGGTTAGAGGCTCCCTCCACCATTAATTGGTCCAAACTGGGCTGGTTAGAGGCTCCCTCCACCATTAATTGGTCCAAACTGGGCTGGTTAGAGGCTCCCTCCACCATGAATTGGTCCAAACTGGGTTTTTTAGAGGCTCCCTCCACCATGAATTTGCCCACACTGGGCTGGTTAGAGGCTCCCTCCACCATGAATTGGTCCAAACTGGGGTTTTTAGAGGCTCCCTCCACCATGAATTTGCCCAAACTGGGGTGTTTAGAGGCTCCCTCCACCATGAATTTGCCCAAACTCTGCTGGTTAGAGGCTCAATCCACCCTGATTTTCAAAACAAATGTTGGTGCCAACCTCAACTTACTACAAGGGCCAAATTCACTGCTGGTGACAAGCTCTCCTCACTGCAAGTGCCAAATACACATGTTTCAAGGTGTTTTCCTACTGTCAGAGATGTGGTATTGAGTGTGTAAAGTGTGTAGTTGTTAGGCTGTGATGTTGGGGTAATAGAGGGTCTTTGGTGTGTTAGATGCCCCCAGACATGCTTCCCCTGCTGTCCCAGTGTCATTCCAGAGGTGTTGGCATCATTTCCTGGGGTGTCATAGTGGACTTGGTGACCCTCCAGACACGGATTTGGGTTTCCCCCTTAACGAGTATCTGTTCCCCATAGACTATAATGGGGTTCGAAACCCATTCGAACACACGAACATTGAGCGGCTGTTTGAATCGAATTTCGAACCTCGAACATTTTAGTGTTCGCTCATCTCTACCTGCCACATATGATGCCACAGCTGCCTACCACCACTGCTTTTTTTAATTTTTAATTTTAATTCTTTTTTTTTACAGAAGTGTCTAGATTTTTCCAGAAATATGTGTCAAACATGGCCAGTTTTGTTTTGATTTTAAAAGGATATTGCAATATATTGTCACAAAATATCTATCCTACGTATTTTTATGTGCGGTTATATTGTGAATTCCAGCCTGTCCAGGGTTTTACTAGAACATTACAATATTATATTAGATTTGTTAGATGAAAAAAAATCAGTATTTAACTAACATTTCAGCAAAATCGTCTGTACAGTGCAATAAAATACAGTTTGTTTTTATTATTCACATTTTCTATACCGCCAAGGACCTTTAGTAAACAGAGCACCTTGGAGACTTGCATTCGGGAGATAACAATAAAGGAATATACTTGTGATGTTAAAGTACCATAGCAGTTCAATTTTACTAATTATGAACATTTGCTCAGAGATTCATTTTAAACATGTTACAACTTGTGGTAATCTTGCCCAGATCAAAGCAAGGAATGTTATTTGACTGCACCGTGAATGAACTGTAAATCAGTGTGTAAACTACATGTGTAGTGTCTACTGTTGATTTAGCTAAAATGTGGTCCTCTTGAAAACCATAGATGCTGCATTTGTTAATATTTGAGGCGAATTTCAATGGTGGTAACTATTGTTTTGGCGGTAAATTCAAATGCCCAAAATCCAGATTGAGAGCGTGGTCACTGTTGGCAATAGTGATAGTGATTTTATTATTTATTTATTTTTTTATCACTGCCATCAATGTAATAATCTCTCTACTGTGACATAAAAGTGTATAGACTTATATTGATAGAATTGATAGACTTATAGTGATAGATTATAGCGGGATTTACTGGCAAAGGTAATTCCAAACTGTCTAGTCTAACGTTACCACTTATTTTGATTAATTTTTGAAAGAATATTGGCACAATGATTGAAATTTTAGCGCAACACAATAGACAGGCCACAGAAGATTACATCCAACAACATTTCAGTAACTGGAACATGATGGACAGCAGCAATGTGATCATTGGGCTGGTGATAGCCACCCCCCACTACCTTGTTAGTATTGGCTGATCTATTCATTGCCATCAGCCAGAGGTGTGTGAAATTCCTGTTTACACACCTGGATAGAAAAGACAATCCTGCGGCAAATCAACACTGGTTCTGCAGCAGGCTCGTCTGGGAGTAGCACAGTATTCTTCTCATCCACTGGTCGTCATTTCCTGATTTGTTTCTCCCCGAAGGGGTGTCGGATGGTCCTACTGCTGCTGTAATCTCCAGTGTTACAAGTCTTCAGGCTGCCTATCACTTTTTGCTACCATAGAAAGTGGCAGTACACCCTTGCTCGGTACTTCTTTATTTATTTTGTGGAATTATAAAAGGAGGGCCCCTTTCACCTTTAGCCTGGAGATACAAGATACAAGATAAGTTATGGTTGTGCGTGTAGGGTAGGCACAAATGTTATATATGGTGTCCTGCTGTATATCTGCCCACAAATTTTGTATCTGGGACAGTAAATTCTGAAACCTCATAGGTTGACAAAGCTAGTGTCTGGGCTGAGCCTCACCTAGGGCGGAAGCCTACTCAAGACCCGCCCCGGAGCACACATAGGTCAGAAACCTGGGGTTGCTATATCAGGACTCCAGCACTTTGCCTGTTACCTTCTCAAAATATATACAGTACAGACCAAAAGTTTGGACACAACTTCTCATTCAAAGAGTTTTCTATATTTTCATGACTATGGAAATTGTAGATTCACACTGAAGGAATCAAAACTATGAATTAACTCATGTGGAATTATGTACTTAACAAAAAAGTTTGAAACAACTGAAAATATGTCTTATATTCTACGTTCTTCAAAGAAGCCACCTTTTGCTTTGATTACCGCTTTTCACACTCTTGGCACTTTCTTGATGAGCTTCAAGAGGTAGTCACCTGAAATGGTTTTCACTTCACAGGTGTGCCCTGTCAGGTTTAATAAGTGGGATTTCTTGCCTTATAAAAGGGGTTGGGACCATCAGTTGTGTTGTGCAGAAGTCAGGTGGATACACAGCTGATAGTCATACTGAATAGACTGTTAGAATTTGTAGTATGGCAAGAAAAAAGCAGCTAAGTACAGAAAAAACAAGTGGCCATCATTACTTTAAGAAATGAAGGTCAGTCAGTCCGGAAAATTGAGAAAACTTTGAAAGTGTCCCCAAATGCAGTTGCAAAAACCATCAAGTGCTACAAAGAAACTGGCTCACATGAGGACCGCCCCAGGAAAGGAAGACCAAGAGTCACCTCTGCTGTGGAGGATAAGTTCATCCGAGTCACCAGCCTCAGAAATCGCAGGTTAACAGCAGCTCAGATTAGAGATGAGGTCAATGCCACACAGAGTTCTAACAGCAGACACTTCTCTACAACAACTGCTAAGAGGAGACTTTGTGCAGCAGGCCTTCATGGTAAAATAGCTGCTAGAAAACCACTGCTAAAGACAGGCAACAAGCACAAGAGACTTGTTTGGGCTAAAGAACACAAGTAATGAACATTAGACCAGTGGAAATCTGTGCTTTGGTCTGTTGAGTCCAAATTTGAGATTTTTGGTTCCAACCACTGTGTCTTTGTGCGACGCAGAAAAGGTGAACAGATGGACTCTACATGCCTGGTTCCCACCGTGAAGCATGAAGGAGGAGGTGTGGGGGTGCTTTACTGGTGACACTGTTAGGGATTTATTCAAAATTGAAGGCATACTGAACCAGCATGGCTACCATAGCATCTTGCAGCGGCATGCTATTCCATCTGGTTTGCGTTTAGTTGGACCATCATTTATTTTTCAACAGGACAATGACCCAAAATATGCCTCCAAGCTGTGTAAGGACTATTTGACCAAGAAGGAGAGTGATGGGGTGCTACGCCAGATGACCTGGCCTCCACAGTCACCAGACCTGAACCCAATCAAGATGGTTTCGTGTGAGCTGGACCGCAGAGTAAGGCAAAAGGGCCAACAAGTGCTAAGCATCTCTGGGAACTCCTTCAAGACTGTTGGAAGACCATTTCAGGTGACTACCTCTCGAAGCTCATCAAAAGAATGCCAAGAGTGTGCAAAGCAGTAATCAAAGCAAAGGGTGGCTACTTTGAAGAACCTAGAATATAAGACATATTTTCAGTTGTTTCACACTTTTTTGTTAAGTATATAATTCCACATGTGTTAATTCATAGTTTTGATGCCTTCAGTGTGAATCTACAATTTTCATAGTCTTGAAAATACAGAAAACTTTTTGAATGAGAAGGTGTGTCCAAACTTTTGTTCTGTACTGTATGTATATGAAATTGGCCATGTAACATGTAGAACCCAATTGGCCACACGTTTTCTGTGTATAGCCATTGCTGATTACAATTTAAATTTTTACAAAATCAAACTAAATCATTTTACTTTGATATTATTTACTCGTGCACATCTTGTTATATCCTATATTATAGCCTAGAACAGCAATAATAATTATTCAGACATCACATGTAAAATATCCCAGTATTCCTTGCTAGCTCAATGTCTGCAGTGGACTCTCTCAGGTGATCTGCATTTTTGGAAATAAATCGCTTATTCTATTATATGAACTCATCTAGGCTACTAAGAAAGTTTAACAAACTTGTCTCTTATTTCCAGTTGCAACCAGTGGAGATGCAAATTCTGTTCTGCAACAGAACAGTTTATAATTATGCCTTTGCCACGTAAACCTATTAGCAGAAATTCACCATTTCACTGGAAAGTACCGATTTCAACAACCTCTTCTTAAAAAATAAGATTAATAACTTCCTTTAAGTAATTGATGGAATGACATACTGTATATAGGGTAATATATCTCTGCTCTCAGTAATAGCCATGTAAGCTTCAGTGTCTGTCCTTCCAAGGAAGGCTCGGAGCAGAAATCTACCACTTTGTTTATATGTCATGTCACGTACGTCCAGTTGTACTCTTCATGAGAAAAATGACCAAAGGTTTTCTCAACAGACAGTTTGAAGAATTATGTCAAGCACATTTTTTTAGGAATTTTATTGAAACCTTTTATGCATTTTCTCTGAAGAGTGTTAGCAGTAAGCTAGTCTGTGTATGGAAAAGGCTCTATGGCACTGGGGTCAAATGTAAACTTAGTCAAATTAGAAATCTGATAAATAGAGCTGAGCATGCATTCATGTAGAAGTATAAAGTGCATGTATAGGACAATATATGGGGAAGGTGACAACAGGTCTTTAGGATACATCTTAGATTCTGTTCACATCTCATCTTTCTTGAGTTGGACGTATTGATCATAAATATTTCCTAATGTATAACTTTGATAGAAACCTGTGTTTGCCACTGAATACTTTGGTAAAGGCAAAGTGAAGATGATGTTGAGCAAGAATGGGGACGGGTAAGTGAATATATGAGGAAAAAAAGTAGTTCACTATATGACATAATGCAATAAATCTATAATACTGGTGGTTATGAATGAAGTGATACCTAATTTAAACAAATTTTTTGTGTTTGTATTACCATTTTCTAAATTCCATTAACAGACCAAGTCGAGGTCTTAGATCTGTGGAATGAACTGCACTTTTTCTTGATACCATTTTGCAGCATATACACCTATTTGATAACCAATAAGACCCACTTTACTACATCAAATCTGATATCAGAAAATAGCTACATTTGTGGACTAAAGATCAAATCAGAAAATTAAATCAATAGCAGAAAAATAAAAGGATTAAAGCTAAGGTTGAGTCCAGGAGGTCATTGATAATGCCGAATCGGTAAGGCTGAGATCACACAGAGTTTTTTGGTCAGGATTTTGGGGCCAAATTCGCCTCAAAATCCTGACCAAAAAGACATCTCAAATTGATCTCAATGAGAGCCGGTCGTTTCTTTTTTTCCAGAGCCGTTTGTTCTGGCCCCGGAAAAAAGAATGGACATGCTCATTCTTCAGGTGGATTGGGCCTCGCGAATCCGCCTGAAGACACTCCCGACTAGGCCCATTCATAATCCAGATTGCAGTGCTGCGAATAGATGGTGCTGCACTGTACTGGCATCCAGTCATGGCTATCCCGTATTTTGGACCTGAACCTGAGGCTGCCTTCGCCTCAGATTCCGGTCCGAAATACCATGTCTGAACTCAGCCTAAGAGATCAGATAACCAGGAAAGCAAGCCAAAATCAGTAACCAGGAATTCAGCAGATACCAAGATAAGATATGAGAACACAAACCTACCTACAATCAATAGCATGCATCTTAGTAAACTAAATCTAGAGTCTACTACCTAAGCTCAGGATTGGACAGTGAATGGCTCAACATCTCAAGGCTCTGATGGGTTGCAGATCCAGCTAGAGTTTGAATTGCAGACCAGCGGAAAATTGCCACTGGCGCATGTGCAATCGGTTCTGCCCGAACACAGAGTGGTAGAACCGATTGTGCATGGTGAGATTTTAGATAGAAAACTCCCCCTGTGCTCCAAGACCCTCATTTGAATAAAGAATAAAAGTTCTTTTTCTATGAATCCCTGGGGCTCTGAAACATAAGAAAGGTATTGTTGTTTTTTTTTTGTTTTGCTTTTTTTTTTTGTTCTGCTAAAAGCATCTACAGCACTATGGGAGCAGTTTAAAGTAGCTGGAGGCAGTAATAGACTCCCTTTAATAAATGCTGGAAGCTCTGCCAGAACACCATTATAACTGGAAAACTGGTATAATTGCAATTACAAATATGCCCCAATGAGTTACTATATGGTTGTTTACCCAGTACAGAAACAATTTGTTTAACAGGTATTAATTACAAGTAAACTACACTGGATTAAAAAATCTGTTCTTAAGAGAAATGAAATGTACAGCTATATTTTCCACATTTGAGAACAAAAGCTCAATATGAATCTCTGTTTGATGATTAAGGACTTTAAGAATGTCTCCACATGAACATTTAATTATACATAATGAAACAGTATAGTGCTGAGTTACTTCATACAAATTCTTTGAGTCTGTATGTCACGGAGCAAAGGTATACGTCTTCCTCCGGATGGTCTTTTGAATCAACACGGACGCAAGAGGTCGGGAGACAACAGCAATTTATTGTAATCCACAAAGTTAGTAGCCGGCGGCGGTCACATCAACTGTAACAACAATAAGTCCACAGAAGTCACAATCCAATGATAGCTTTGGCTCCTTGGTCCTGTAACTAAATCCTGGCTCTCTGTAGAGCTGTGCACAGGCCGGCTAACACATACTAACTGCTAGCTACAACTATATACTAAGACTGTTACTTCCTCTATCTGTGGGTGGGGAGGGCTGAGTCACAGATCCTTCCCCCCTCACCTATACCAAGGAGAACAGACTCCCTGTCTACTATGGACAATGCACCATCCAACATCTTCTTGGAGACACTGATCAGATTATCTCCACCCATTGTCCTCACTAGTTAGAGGTATTTGCATACAATGTGCTAACACACTAGACCCCAATCAGCCAACTACACATTGATGTATACAACAGGTTAGAGAATACATTCCACATGAAATATATATTACACATTGCCTATAGTATAGACTCTAACCATCCCGTGACACTGTACATCAAAGAAATGTCAGTTAAGGTAAAAATATTTTGCTTTATGTTTAGCTAAGCATTTGTTTCACAAGTTGCAACAAAAGGTATTCAGAAGTTGAGCTACAGTAATTCATTATGACCTTTGTAGACAGTAGTCGATTTCTCCCAAATCACGGTGTTTCCAATTAAATCAATCCAATGTGGAACAAGCGTACAGTGACAACATGCTATGTATTGCAGAAAGTGACAGTTATAATGGTGGCTCGATGGGGGAGATTTATTATTTCCCTACAACACTTTTTTTGGTATAGAAAAGTCACAAATTTTGGATTTACAAGC
Organism: Leptodactylus fuscus; assembly: GCF_031893055.1. Classification (NCBI taxonomy): domain Eukaryota; kingdom Metazoa; phylum Chordata; class Amphibia; order Anura; family Leptodactylidae; genus Leptodactylus; species Leptodactylus fuscus. The sequence continues at coordinate 167,795,928 of NC_134267.1, forward strand.
TTTTAATGGCAACTTTTGGCTTTGAGAGGGGCCAGTGCATTATTAATGAAATCTATATGGAACATACATGAATACACATAATCTGCATTCATCACTGTATTACAACCTGCTAGAAGTCAGCTACACTGGTTGAATTTTTCTTGAAGATTAACTAAATATGGGAGTGTGCTATTCGAATAGTGTTCACTCATCTCGACTTGCAAAGAAGACAATTTTTTGGTAAAACAGACTTGTGAGGGATAATGACTAGAGATGAGCGAATAGTAAAATGTTCGATATTCATTTCGAGTAGCCGCTCAATATTCGACTACTCGAATCGAATATCGAATCCTATTATAGTCTATGGGGGGAAAATGCTCATTTCATGGGTAGGCAAATTACACTTACCAAGTCCACGAGAGAGGGTTGGGCTGGATCCTCCGAGAAGTCTTCTCCGTGCAATGTCCCCGCGGCATCTTCCAGCTCTGAATTCACTCTGCGCATGCCCGCACTACAAGAAAATGGCCGCTTACAGTCAAAGCGGCCATTTTCTTGTAGCGCGGGCATGCACTGTCGGCTCTGCCCAGGCCCGATGCCTGGCAGAGTGAATTCAGAGCCGGAAGACACCACGGGGAAGCTGCACGGAGAAGACTTCTAAAGGTAGGAGAAGAACCAGCATTGATTGGCCGACTGTGTAGCATTCGGCCAATCAATGCTGGTTCTGCATCGAACTTTTCCATTCGAATAGCGAGTGGTACTCGATCGAGTACGAGTATTTCGAATACCGTAGTATTCAATCGAATACCTACTCGATCGAATACTACTCGCTCATCTCTAATAATGACCCATCCTCATTTTATACTAAAAGTAAGTGTAATACTAGATTCACACCTGCGCCTGATCTTCACTTGGGGATTCCGTTCCTCAATCCACTTTGTTTTGGACAGAAACTCAGCGGATCTCATTATAGTCTATAGGGTCCTTGTTTTTCAACGGGTAACTGCTTTTTTTAAACAGATTATTTTTCTGTTCATGGGGTCCCCAAATAGAGAGGGTCAAAATGATCAGTTCCAAGCCAGGTTCAACCCTATTATTCCAAATTATTTGTTTTTTAGCAGAACAAATGATAAGTAACTCAACAGAACTAAAATGGCCACAGCCACATGTAGAAGACATACATATCTGTGAGTCAGTGTGACCTTTTGTTGTCACTGGACATTATTTCACAGAATCTCTCAACCAATAGTTAGAGGTGGGGAAAAACCTTAAAGTGATGAAGTCATTTAAAATGTATAAGGTGCTGTGGGTTGGGACACAAAGCATTTCAGTGATGGTGGAAATAGTGGATGGATGTGTTATTCATCACTATATGATACAGAGCTCTGTGTGCAGCAAAGCTTGCAATACAGTTTGAGAATCTTGGGAGTAGGGGAATTAGAACAGTTTAATCAATTACAGACAGATTAATGATAAAAATCATAGGACGGAGGGAAAATACCTATGTTGTAAGCTAGACTGCTGCGGTAATATATAGACAGACAAAGGTTTACCTTTTCATTGCCAACAGTTTAATTCTGTCTGAGTCTCAATGTTTTGCAATAGAGCAGTTTGATCTGTCCACAGTGTTTAACATAGTTTTTTACTACATAAAAAACTAAATTTTAAGTACATACAATTTTTTTTTTTTTTTTTGCTGCTTACCCTATAAAGACATACACAAAGTTCCACACATTATTTCAAATCACTATTCTAACTAAACAGTATGCAGTAAAATTGCTGAAAAAAACAGGGCAGGGGAACATAGGATCTTTACAGTCCTGCCAATAGCTAATCAGGATTCATGTCCCCCCCCCCTTCTATTGTAACATGTAATTTACCATGCTGCCTTTCTAAACTGTCAACAATGTCTTCTTCACTGACACATCACCCATTCAATAGTGGTCATGAGGCATCTGCTGAGAGAGATATTCCTCCTAGTTCAAGTCTTCCTCTATTTGGTGAGTTGAATAAGAACTGCCAGTGATTTTTGGATGTTGAGGAGGTAATGATGGCAGACATGAGTGTTTGGGTGGAAGTAGTAGCGACAGGGAGTGAGCTACTGATAGTCATGCTGGTAGGGGCACTAGAGGGAAATCTGCTTGGATTTTTTAGGGCATAGAGGGATCCATTACTATGATGAGTCACAACAAAGTGAGGAAGATGATGACATTACTGAATTTAATGATTAGATTACAGATAAGACCTGGCAAGGGTGAGTGACAGGTTGACATCATAGGAAAATGATGGTGGCAGCTGCAATAGCAAGAATGCACCCGATGTGCAGCTCCAACATCTGACAGACTTACTGATGATAGATCTAAGTGAAGCTCAGGTTGTGGTGTCACTGATAGACATGTTTCCAGGCAGCAGCTATAAGCAGTCATCTCCTGTATGGTAATTGTTCGTACATTATCAAAATACTCAGGGCAAGGTCCAAGGTCTGCAGGCAGATAACTAGCCATGGCCATGCAGGCATATGTTTAGGAACTAGGTCAATTTGTTATAACATGAAATATTTTCACCTGCTTCTCTGGCAAAATAGAATTGACAGTGATATCATTATCATCTCCATCTGCTTCTCCTCTTCCTCAATGCCAACATCAGAAATCATCCATAAAGGAAAGTGTACTCAGTAAACACAAATCTGTGCCCAGTCATCTGCCTGATATGCTATTTTAAATCACATTTGGCCACGTTACTTGCAGTGCCGTCTCTGCCGTACCACTTGGTGAAATCCACTGAGTTTTCCAAAATGATGGCATGTTCACAGTGTCGATGGAGAATACCCAGCCGCCATTACTTGATGGTGCATTCCACCAGCAATATGTAGAGCAGCAAGTATGGGCAGGTACAATATATAGCTTTCATGGCCCACTGGGTCAATGTTTTGAGAGTCAACAGCCACAGTCTAGAAAAGTAGCAAGATCAGCTGCTTTGTAGTACATACATCTGTTTTTGTAATATAACTGTCCAGCGTGTCAAACTATGGGCAATCACCAGGGAATAAATTTAGACCGCATGCTTTTGGTCAATAAAGTGTGTAGACATTTTGTTGGAAGGAATCCCTCACAAAGTAGACTGTGTAAAATAGAATATAGTGCCAATGTTATCTGCAACGGTGGTACCAGCAGTTGAACCAACAGTACCAGTAATATCGGTGCCTGCAGTAGCATAGACAGCAACACCAACCAGCTTTATCTCTCTAACTCATACTAGCAACAATATAATCCATAATAGGTCTACAGTGAAAGTCACCATCTTTCCAAAAATACAGAATGGAAAATGTGTAGTTATGCTTTGGTAATATATATATTTACATGTGTGTGTGTGTGTGTGTGTTTATATATATATATATATATATATATATTATAATATATATATATTTGTCAGGGTCTGGGGTTGCTAGGTGGGCTGGCATAGACACACAAATCTAGTTTCTTTAGTCCAAAACAAAGGTAGAGTTTTATTTTCACTCAAAAATATAGTGCAGCAACAAAAGGAGACAATACAAAAATAAATACCTTTCCGGCTAGGCTCGAACTAAACATAGAATAGATTACCTCACCTAGAATAACAGAAATCAAAAAGCCAGTAGAATCACTCAGGGCACAGCTCCAAAAATATGACCTCTTCCTCTGGCTCTCCAACTAAGCTCTGCCCAGAGTCTGCTGCTGGAGCTGGCTTCTTAAGATCCCTTGATGAGCAGACTCTTTGTAGCTGAGTCGCTGCTGGAACATCCCCAAAGTGTGGACTGGAGGGGGGTGGAATGACAGGTCCGACTACCAACCTACCTGCCATTCCTAAAAATCCAGCTCAATACTGAGTATTTACCAAAATGCTCAGCAGACAAAAGTTGTCTACTGAGAACAAAAATTACTTCTGGAGTTTTCTCATCTCACCCACCTTAGTAGTCTGAGTGAGATATCAAATCAAACAGGCTTTATTGGCACGTCCGAATTTAGCATTGCCAAAGCTAGTAAAGGGGGGGGGAGTTGGAGGTTGGGGGAGAGTGATGGGTATAGGGGGGGGGAGGGTGGTTTGGGCAGCGATCTCCACAGTGGACTTCTCTTCTCCCAGTAGGATGTAGAGTTTCCTCTTCTCGTCTGCAGATGTGAAGTATGGGATGTGGGCAGAGAGTCTTTAGAAGTAGATGACCCTCAAAGCTGAGTATTTGATGCAGTGTAGCAGGAAGTGGGTCTCGTCTTCTAGGGCCCCCTGGTCACAGTGCTGGCACAGTCTGTTCTCCCGTGGCTTGTACTTCTGCCTGTGTCGCCCCATCTCCATCTCCAGTTTGTGGGCACTCAGTCTGTACCAGCTCAGGGTCTGTCTGTGTTTGGGGTGGCGTATTCTCTCCAGGTAGGTGGCCATGGTGTAGTCCCTATGCAATGACTGGTACACGGTGAGTTTCTTGGAGTTATTTATTGAGCTTCTCCATTCCTCGATGTACCGCTCTTTGTATTTCTCAATGACTCCTTTTATTTGTGCTTGTTCAGGGCATGTTGGGGGTTTTGGCTTGGCAGATGGCTGATGCTTGGTTGGGGGTATCGGGTTTGCTCAGGGCTCTGTGGCTCATCCAGGCTTGGTGGTGGTGAGAGCCAGGGCTACTGCCCTGTATGTGTGTCCAGAATGATAGTGCCCTCTTCTGCATGGTGAGCCATAGGGGGAGTCTGCCTAGCTCTGCCCGGCATCCCATGTTGGAGGTGCTGCGGTGGACATGGAGGAGGTACTTGCAGAACTCCAGGTGGAAGGTCTCTGTTGGGCTGGAATCCCACTTTGACTGGTCTGGACAGGTGGCTGGGCCGCAAACCTCACTGCCATAGAGCAGGATCGGAGCGATGACTGCGTCAAATATCTTCAACCAGACCCTCACCGGTGGTTTGAGGTGGTACAGACATCTTCTGATGGTGTAGAAGGTTCTGCAGGCTTTTCCTTTCAAGGTTTCTATTGCTGCTTTAAAGCTTCCTGATTGGCTGAGCTGGAGTTGTGGACGTGGGTCTTGATGAGGTTGTGCAGGTTGTAGATATGGTCTGTGGTGCGGTGGTTTGGCATGAACACTGCTTGACTCTTGCTGAGGACCTCGTGTTGTGTGAGGAAGGTGAGGATTCTGCTATTGATGATGCTGTTGAACAGTTTCCCCAGAATGCTGCTGACGCAGATCCCTCTGTAGTTGCTGGGGTCATATTGGTCCCCATTCTTGTAGATGGGGGTTATGAGACCTTTGTTCCAGTCTTGGGGGAAGTGTCCAGTGTTGAGGACGAGGGTGAATAGTTTTCCAGTGCCGTATGTATGTCTGTAGGGCTGTATTTGATCATCTCTGGTAGGACGCCATCAGGGCCACTGGCTTTTTTGCCTTTATATCTTCCTTTATATTTTCTTTCCTTTATATCTTTTATGGTGATTGGTGAGTCCAGAGGGTTCTGGAAGTCTTTGATGACCTTCTCCATATCCCTCAGTTTGGTGATTATCTGTTATTGTTCTGGGGTTAGGTCTTCTTCTGGGATGTTTTTGTAGAGACCTCTGATGTAGTTGAGCCAGATGTTGCCGTTTTGGATGTGGAGGGAGTTTTTCTTGGGCTTTGTGTCCATATGGTGCCAGGTCTCCCAGAATGAGCTGTCCTGGAGGGAGTCCTCGAGTTGCTCCATTTTGTGGGAGAGGCACTTCTGTTTCTTCTCTCTGAGGGTGCCTTTGTATTGCTTGCATAGATTGTTGTAGGCTTCCCTCACCTCTCTGTTGTGGTCTCTGTGTTTCTGGTTGGAGGCTGCCCTTAGAAAACGACGTAGAGCCTTGCAGTCACAAACCCTTTGTGAGACTGTTTGCTATTTGGTCTCTTGGGCTTTGTCTGTTTCAGGCCTGCTAGTTCTGCTGTGGTGTACAGGATGTTATTGAAGTCCTTCACTGCTCAGGTGACACCATTTTAGTCTGCATCTAGGATCTCATATAGAAGTTTGTGAGCAGTTCCTTGATTTCGGGTGTACAAAGTGTACAAAGCAGTAATCAAAGCAAAAGGTGGCTACTTTGAAGAACCTAGAATATAAGAAATATTTTAAGTTGTTTCACACCTTTTTGTTAAGTATATAATTCGACATTCATAGCTTTGATGCCTTCACTGTGAATCTACAATTTTCATGGTCATGAACATACAGAAAACTCTTTGAATGAGAAGGTGTGTCCAAACTTTTGGTCTGTACTGTATGTGTATATATATATATATATATATATATATATATATATATATATATATATATATATATATCATGGCCAAAAGTTTTGAGAATGATACAAATATAAATTTTTACAAAGTCTACTGCTTCAGTTGTTCTAATGGCAATTTGCATATACTCCGGAATGTTATAAAGAGTGATCAGCTTAAGGGGGCTTTCACACGGAGTAACGCCGGGCGTGTATTACAGCCGTACATGCCAGTGCTATGGCAGACTGCCGAACACTTCCCATTCACTTCAATGGGAGCGCTCGTAAATGCCGCTGTTACGAGCGCTCCCATTGAAGTGAATGGGAAGTGTTCGCAGCCTGCCGTAGCGCCGGTGTGTACGGCTGTAATACACGCCCAGTGTTACTCCGTGTGAATACCCCCTAACAGCAATTACTTGTAAAGTCAATATTTGCCTAGAAAATGAACATTATCCCCCAAAACAAAAAGGAGGCTGGTGCTTGGCATCATTGTTTCTCTTCTGTTAACCATGGTTATCTCTAAAGAAACACGTGCAGTCATCATTGCACTGCACAAAAATGGCCTAACAGGGAAAATTATTGCAGCTAGAAAGATTACACCTCAGTCAACAATCATCAAGAACTTCAAGGAGAGAGGTTCCATTGTTGGCAAAAAGGCTCCAGGGCACCTAAGAAAGAACAGCATGTGCCAGGACCGTCTCTTAAAAGTGTTTCAGCTGTGGGATCGGGCTACCAGCAGTGCAGAGCTTGCTCAGGAATGGCAGCAGGCAGGTGTGAGTGCATCTGCATGCACTGTGAGGCGGAGACTCTTGGAGCAAGGCCTGGTCTCAAGGAGGGCAGAGAAGAACCCACTTCTCTCCAGAAAAAACATCAGGAACAGACTGATATTCTGCAAAAGGTACAGGGAGTGGACTGCTGAGGACTGGGGTAAAGTCATTTTCTCTGATTAATCCCCTTTTTGATTGTTTGGGATATCTGGAAAACAGCTTATTCGGAGAAGACGAGGAGAACGCTACCACCAGTCTTGTCTCATGCCAACTGTAAAGCATCCTGAAACCATTCATGTGTGGGAAAGCTTCTCAGCCAAGGGAATCGGCTCTCTCACAGTCTTGCCTAAAAACACAGCCATGAATAAAGAATGGTACCAGAATATCCTCCAAGATCAACTTCTCCCAGCCGTCCAAGAGCAGTTTGGCAATCAACAATGCCTTTTCCAGCATGATGGAGTACCTTGCCATAAAGCAAAGGTGATAACTAAATGGCTCAGGGAACAAAACATAGAGATTTTGGATCCATGGCCTGGAAACTCCCCAGATCTTAATCCCATTGAGAAATTGTGATCAATCATCAAGAGACAGGTGGACAAACAAAAACCTACAAATTCTGACAAAATGCAAGCATTGATTGTGCAAGAATGGACTGCTATCAGTCAGTATTTGGTCCAGAAGTTGATTGAGAGCATGCCAGGGAGAATTGCAGAGGTCCTGAAGAAGAAAGGTCAACACTGCAAATATTGACTTGCTGCTAGGGTTGAGCGATCGGGATCGGAAAAGATCGGATTTCGATCGGCGATCGAGTAAATTTCACGATCGCGATCGAAATTCCGACCGGATCTTTTCCAGCGGGACCGAGATCGGAGGTTATCTCAAGATCGGCTCAACCCTAAAAGTGACTTTTCCCATAGAAAAGCATTGACTAGGTTTGAGGATCGGGTTTGGAAAAGATCGGATTCCGATCGGCGATCGAGCAAATTTCACGATCGCGATCAGGATCGAGATCAGCTGGAAAATGATCAGAAATCGGATTTTAAAATCGATCTTGAAATCTCAAGATCGGCTCAACCCTACTTGCTGCATTAACTAATTCTAACTGTCAATATAAGCTTTTGTTACTCATAATATGATTGCAATTATATTTCTGTATGTGATAAAAACATCTGACAAACACACATAAAAACCAGAGGGCAGCAGATCATGTGAAAATATAAGATTTGTGTCATTCTCAAAACTTTTGGCCATGACTGTATTATTGTGAGAAGGTGAGTGGCAGAGTGCTGGAGTCACTGTATATCTTCCCCAGATTCCTGACATTTGTGTGGTCCAGTGGGGGTCTTGAATAGGCCTCAGCCCCAGGTGTGGGTCCTGGGCTCTTTACTGGGCCATAAAAGGCTGCAGAGCCTGCACTTCAGGGCAGATCCTGGGAGGAGAGGAAGTGTTTGGGTCTGTCCTAACACTGAGAGATTTGTGTTACGGTACAGTGTTGTTTTGTTTGCTTTCATATGTACAATACATAAAAAAATGAATGATCTTGCCCCATTGTGATTTCATATTGTGATAAGCTGCTCACTTTGAGTGAATATTTGGGCATGGCCAACAAAGACAAAAGAAAAGTAAGAACAAATCTGTATGTTTTTTTTTTTTTTCGTTTTTTTTTTTTGTTTGAACCAGATTGTGTTTATTTTGTAAAGGACATGTAATGTTATTGTAATACAGCAATAACATTATTCAAATGTTTTGAAACAGGAGTTGTTGCTGCATTCTTCTGTTACAAACATTGTTGCTCCCTCTTCTCACTTTTTAACCACATGAGGACCGCCGTACGTAAATTTACGGCCTCATGTGCTGGTACCTAAAGACCGGACTATTGCCGAAATACGTCCGGCCTTTAGGTACCTTTCTGGCGGGGGGAGGGGTGCGGGGGGGACAGGGGTTAGGTGTTACTAACACCTAACCCCTTCCTCCATAACGTCCAGTCGGAACTGAGTCCGACTGGACGTGTTAACCCTTTCGATCGCGCCGTCAAACATCACGGCGCGATTGAAAGGGATCCGCCGACAAGTTAACCCGATCGGCACCCCCCGCGGCGAGATCGGGGGGTGCCGATGTCAGTAGAAGGTAGTCTGGGGTCTGGCCAGTGACCCCAGACTACCGGAGCCCCCACATACCTGGTGATCCTGCCAGGCGGTGGAGGAAGTGAGCGATGTGTCTCACTTCCTCTGCAGCTTACAGGACACGAGCAGGCTCATGTCCTGCTCGTGTCCTGTCAGCTACTGTGCTGAATCAGCTGATGCTTTCATCAAAGCATCAACTGATTCAAGTGTCCTAAAGGGACACATGAAAAAGTAAAAAAAAGTTAAAAAAAAAAAAATAAAGTGTATGAAAAAAGTAATAAAGTTCTAAAGTCCAAAAATCCCTTTTTTCTATACAAAATGAATTATATAAAAAAAAAGCACTAAAAATTAAAAAAAGCAATGCATATTTGGTATCGCCGCGTCCGTAACAACCTGTACAATAAAACTGAAATAATATTTAATGTACACGGTGAACGTCGGAAAAAAAAAAACGGAAAAAACTCGCCGGAAATAATGATTTTTTGCCATCTCATCCTACAAAATATGCTATAAAAAGTGATCAAAAAGTCATATTCACCCCACAACAGTGCCAATAAAAAGCACACATTTTCCCGCAAAAAATAAGCCCTCAACCAACACTGTCAACCGAAAAATAAAAATGTTACGTCTCTCAGAAGATGGCGATGCAAAAAACATTGATTTATGTCCCCATATGTGTTTTTGTTCTGCAGACTTAGTATCGCATAAAAAAATAACATAAATGAGGTATCGCCGTAACCGTACCGACCCGCAGAATAAAGGACACATGTCACTTATACTGTACGCTGCATGGCGAAAAATTTAAAATGTAAAACTCAATGCAGGATTGATTTTTTTTTTTTTTTATCCAGCAAGAAAGAGTTAATAAAATGTAATCAGTAAGTTGTAGGCACCCAAAGATGGTGTCATTACAAAATGCATCTCATCCTGCAAACAACAAGCCCTTATATGGCCATGTCACCAGAAAAATAAAGAAAATATAGCATCTAGCAATGTCAAGGCAAAACCCCCCAAAAAATCGCCACATTATTAGAACACAACTGGCTGCGGCAGGTAGGGAATATATAAGCTGTGCGAGCGAATATCAGGGGACACCCCAGATTTACAGCTTATGAGCGAAAAAACACCAGAAGTGACCCCCAAAGTGACCCCCAGAGTGACTCCCCCAATCATAGGAGCTACTGGGACATAGTAGGGAATTTGGTGTCTGCAATGTTCTCCGCACCGCTTATATATTCCCTCTTCGCCATCCGCTGTGCAGTCACGTCTGGGATACTAATACTCCTTTGGGGAATCCACTTTTCTGGTACCTTACAGGCTCTACAAACATGACATGGCATCCAGATACCAAACATCAAAATCTGTACTCCAAAAGCCGCATCGCGCTCCATCGCTTCTGCGCCCTGCTGTGCGCCCAAACTGCAGTTTATGACACATGTATGCCACATGTATGACACTGGTGTACCCTGGATAACGGACGTAATGTCATATGTGGGAATAAACTGATATTAGGGCACAGCTGGACGCAAAAGGGAAGAAGGGTTATTGGGTTTTTGGAGCGCAGACGGTTTGGTTTTTGGATGCCATGACACTTTTGTAGATCTGAAATGCCAGTAAAGTGGAATCCCCTGATATGTGACCTTATTTTGGAAACTACACCCCTGAAGGATTTCTCCAGGGGTACAGAGAGCATTTTTAACCCCCAAGTGTTGCTATAACTTATTATCTTATTATCCATAAATGAATACGAAGCTGATTGTGAGAGGTGAAAATGACAATTTTTCCAGGAATACGTCATTTCAGTGCGTAATATGTTGTGCCCGCCTTGTATCAGAGATGAACGCTCTAAAAGCTGTTGTGCCCGGGATACCCGCTTACCAGTTTTTGGAGTGTCTCTGCTGACATAAGTTGGGCACAACATATCGGGCACTAAAATGGCGAATCTCTGGAAATTTTTCATTTTTAACTTCTCATTATCAGCTGTGATTTCATTTCTGGAAACTAAATAAATGCAACACTCAAGGGTGAAAAATGCTTGCCACTTGATAAATCCCATGAGTGGGCTAGTGTCCAAAATGGGGTGACATGTCTGCGGATTCCACTTTATTGGCAATTCAGGGGCTTTGCAAAAGTGGCATGGTGTCCTAAAACCAAACTGTGCTCCAAAAACCAAAATAGCGCTCCTTCCCTTCTGTGCCCGGCTGTGCCCAAACAGCCATTTATACCCACATATGGCATTAAGTCCATTATCCGGGGTACACCAGTGTCATACATGTGGGCATACACCGCTATTTGGGTACCCAGCAGGGCGCAGATGTGAAGGAGCGATATGTGCTTTTGGAGTGCAGATTTATATTCTTTGTTTTTGGACACCACGTCACATTTGCAGAGGCCCTAAAATTGTCCCTACAAAATGGGGTCACTTCTTGGTGAATTCCAGTTTACTGTCACCTGTGTAGTTTCTAAAATGGGGTCACAATGGGGGGTTTCCATTGTATTGATACTTTAGGGGCTCAGCTAATGCGACATGACACCTGAGAACTATTCCAGCCACATCTGCTTTCTAAAAGCCAAATAGCGCTCTTTCCATTCTGAGCCCCACCGTATACCCATACAGCAGATTATGGTCACATATGGGGTATTGCCGTGTTAAGAAGAAATTGTGTAACAAACTCTGGGGGGCTTTTAATTCTTCAGTTACTTGCAAAATTAAAAATATGGAGCTAAATGGACGATTAATTGGAAAAAAAAAGTAATTTTTCATTTTTACGTCCCATTGTTAATAAAATCTGTGAATCAGCTGTGAGGCCAAAATGCTCACCAAACCCCTAGATAAATTCTATGAGGGGTGTAGTTTCCAAAATGGGGTCACTTTTAGGGGGTTTCCACTTTATTGGTACACTAGGGGCTCTGCAAATGCGACATGGCACCTGAAAAATATTCCAGCAAAATCTGCCCTTCAAAAGCCAAATAGCGCTCTTTCCATTCTGAGCCCCACCATGTTCCCATACAGTAGATTATGACCACATATGGGGCATTTCTGTGTTCAGGAGAAATTGTGTAACGAACTTTAGGGAGCTTTTTTTCCTTTATCCTCTTGTGAAAATGAAAAATTTGGGGCTAAATTGACAGTTTGTTGGAAAAAAAGTAAATTTTCATTTTCATGTCCCAATGTTAATAAAATCTGTGAAACAGCTGTAGGGTCAAAATGCTCACTCTACCCTTTGATATGTTTTGTGGGGGGTGTAGTTTCCAAAATGGGGTCACTTTTAGGGGGTTTCCACTGTATTGGTTCTCTAGGGGCTCTGCAAATGCGACATGGCACCTAAAATTATTCCAGCAAAATCTGCCATCCAAAAGCCAAATAGCGCTCCTTCCATTCTGAGCCCCGCCATGTTCCCATACAGCAGAATATGGCCACATATGGGGTATTGCCGTGTTCAGGATAAATTGTTTAACAAACTTTGGGGGGCTTTTACTCCTTTAACCCCTTGTGAAAATGAAAACTTTGGGGATAAAGTGACATTTTAGTAATTTTTCTTTTACACATTCCAATGTTAGTAAAATCTGTGGAACAACTGTAGGGTCAAAATGCTGACTATACCCCTTGATGAATTCTGTGAGGGGTGTAGATTCTAAAATGGGGTCACTTTTGGGGGGTTTCCATTGTTTTGGTACGCTAAGGGCTCTGCAAATGTGACATGGTGCCTGAAAATTATTCCAGCAAAATATGCTGTTCAAACACCCAGTGTCACTCCTTCCCTTTCGTGCACTGCCGTGTGCCCAAAAATCAGTTTACACCCACATGTGGGGTATTTCTGTGCACGGGAGAAATTGCATAACAAAATGTGAGATGCATTTTCTCCTTTAACCCTTTGTGAATGTGTTAATTTTAGGTCTAAATGAATGTATTAGTGAAAAAAAATGAAATGTCTAAATTTGACCTCCATATTATTTTTATTCTTATGAAATGCTTAAAGGGTTAACAAACATCCCAAATGCTGTTTTGAATAATTTGAGGGGTGTAGTTTTGAAAATGGGGTGATTTATGGGGGTTTCTATTATATAGGCCTTTATAATTCCTTTCAGAACTGAAGTGTTCCCTAAAAAATTAGTTTGAGGAATTTTCTTGTAAATCTGGAAAATCGCTGTTACACTTGTAAGCCTTGTAACGTCCAAAATGAATTAAAAGACGATCAAAAGATGATGCCGATATAAAGCAGAGATATGGGAGATAATATTTATTCATGTATTTGGATGGTATGACTATCTGCCTGAAAAGCAGAGAATTTCACATTTTGAAAATTGCAATTTTTTCCAAATTTCCATCAAATTTGCTAGTTTTTTTTATAAATAAATACAAAAGTATTGATTAGTGTTTACCACTAACATGAAGTATAATGTGTTACGAAAAAACTATTTCAAAATCACTTGTGTAAGTTAAAGCGTCTCAAAGTTATTGCCATTTAAAGTGACACATGTCAGTTTTGAAAAAAGAGGCCCGGTCCTTAATGTACTTCTGGTCCTTAACCGGTTAAGCATTGTAGTTTATCAAAGACATAACTTTAATTAATATTCCTTTGGTTCATTGATGCTACTTCCTTTTACATGCAAGATTACCAAAAATAGAACGTGTTCAAATGAAAGCAGTGGAAATGTACAATCTCTGAAATCACATTTATTTTCATTATGAATAAAAAATGGAACCATTTGAAGATAAATTGTATATCCATGAGTACATTTTATCAAAATGCACACTTGAAAATTAAAAGGTTTTATACCACTAGTTACAGAGGGAGAAAAATTACAAACAACTGTGTCTTACATCGGAATAAAGAGTTATGAAAGTTTCACTTGAAATTCAAAGTTTTTTTTTTTTTTTTTATTTCTCATCTAGCATCTTGTCAGAAGATATATGTTTCTCTTTCAATAGAAGAATAAATCATAGAAGAAAAATGAAAAGTGTTTTCAGATTCTCGAAGAATATGTTTTGATGACCATGTATCATCGTGTATTGGACAAGAGCCTGCACATATCAGGAGATCATGAATTATGGAGGTCTAGAATCTAATGTAGGTAGATTTAGTACATCAACACACATGCACATATCAACGCACAGTATTATGTTTTGCTAAAAAACTTGATAAATGCACACAATGCTTTGCAAAAGTTTTAGTCAAGAGGTGAAAAATGCTGCAAAATAAGATTGTTTTCTTATAGAAAAATAGAAGTGTTAATGGTTTATTGTTGGTAATTAACAACATTAAGTGAATGAACAAAATGGAAATCTAAATCACATCAATATTTTGTATGATCATGCTTTTCATTCAAACAGCATCAATTCTTCTAGGCATACACAGCTTGTGAAGGAACTTAACAGGAAGGTTGTTTGAAACATCTTGGAGAAGTAACCAGAGGAACTTCTATGGATGAATTCTTGCCCAAATCCTTCTGTTCCTTTATGTATTCCCAGACAGAAATGATGTTGATATCAGGGCTCTGTGTGGAGCATATTATCACTTCCAATACTATTCATCCAAAGGCTTATCACACCAAACATTGATTTTTATTTTTTTTTATATAGAGATTTTTCTATTTACTTACTGTCTTGTTAATTGACAAAAATAAAGTCCTAAGACTTCTATTTTTGAAAGAGTTCTTACCTTGCAGCTTTTTTCAACATCTGCCAGAACTTTTTTTTTCTTAAATGTAGATTGTGAGCCCCATATAGGGCTCACAATGTACATTTTTCCCTATCAGTATGTCTTTGGAGTATGGGAAGAAATCCACACAAACATGCAAACTCCTTGCAGATGTTTGTCTTTGGCAGGATTTAAACACAGGACTCCAGTGCTGCAAGGCTAGCAGTGCTAGCCACTCAGCCACCATGTTGCCTCTATCTACCAGATCTTTTGTACAATACTGTATGTATAAAAACTTTACAAAAACAGTGGATTATTCTGTTTTTAGCAAGGGTAACAAACAATGTAGGTAGAAGTATCTGTATAAAACACCAGACATAATTGTTGAACATTTTACTGTGATTGTCAGACCACTTCAAGGTTTCATGTTTAAGAATTGTACACAAGGGGAGGGGATAAGAATAAATAGGATAAACAGTTTCCTAGATCCTTTAAGGTTCGGCGATGGATAAGTAAAAGTAATAGTTACATTTGACTGTGATGTACACAAATACATTTTGTTACATTAGTAATTGATGTAGCAGGTAAAAGCAATAATCTGTGAGATTGCCCCCCCCCCCCCCCCCCAGTACTTTCAATTTAGTATAATTGTGGTGTTTAATGGTAGTGGTGTTTGACTATCATAGTTTATGTATATATTCTTTTTCACGTTACTTATAATATCTTGGCAGGGTGGAATATCTTAAGTGGTAGTGGTGACAGCATGCCATATTATAACTCTCTGAGGGACAAGAAAAGCATCAATGCTAATCCTTAGCAAGTCCAAATCTGGTGCTAGATAGAAGAAAGTGTTGAATATTGATGTAAAGATTTTGAGCTGTTGTAATGAGAGAATCAGTGACATTGGCAGAATATATGAGGAAGAGTCCTAGTCTAATTGCAGCTTCTCTACCACATTCTAGAGGAATTGGTGAAGATTTCCCTGAGAAATTACATCCCTCAAATAATTTATCAGGGGCATAGATGGCATTTTCCATGACTGTTGTATTAATTTAATTTCTAGAAATGAATGCAGAGGTGATGAGAAATAATCTGCGTAGTGTGAAAGTCTCATAATTCGATCCTGCTGAAGGCAGGATCTAACAGCACATAAAAAAGGTAAGCCTAGGGTCATTAATCAGTCATCGAGATGCCACAGAAACATAATGGCACTTGGAGAGGGGAAGGGCAATTGGGGGTGGGGGGGGCAAGGCTTTGTAATACTCCATAGATGCAACAATTATGATTGACCACGGCATCTAAGGGGTTAACATCAGCAATTATGTCTGACTACAGGTGATACAGCTGTGCCTAAGCTATAATAATAATAATAATAATAATAATAATAATAATAATAATATCATGGTCCTAAACAAATAATAAGAGTGATTGATTTTTATTGCTACTTTATGCAAATGGTAGGGAGTTGGGAGCTGAACTTTCATATTAAGAGAATCCCAATAAGCCACTGGTTCCTTTCCCCTCTCCATAATGAGTAAGCGCTATGAAATCTGATGTTGTGGCCCTGATTGCAAACTGCATTGTTAACTATCTAAAAGTTTATTTAATTTGCTGTTTTTCTTAAATAAGACGCTTTGCTGCAAGATTTGTGTCCCTGTCTCTGACTGGTTGGGTCCGCACCACTGCTTCTATACCAAGCTACCTTCCCTAGAATATAAATACACACATAAAAGAAAAAAGAAAGCTTATTGATGTGATTCCTGTAGTTACTACTGCTACTGTAATTCCTATTTAATGTGGACACAACAATGTTTTATCCAAAGTAATAATTCATTTCTCATCTGTATTTAAACTCATTACTAAACAATTTTGTTCTCAAAACATTATTTTAATTTTTGAACATCTTACCCTTCATACAAAGTTTAAAATATTATGTTTAATCCGAATAACCTATTTCTTTTGCATTACATTTTTAAATATCATGCTAAACACTGACATAGAGCACTGCAGCACTGCCATACTTCGTATGCATTCTATAAAATAATTGTTTATAAGTAGGGCATTTGTAATCCTAAAAATCTTGTATTCAAATGTAGCTTTTCCTATTTACATTTAAATGAAGACGTGGCAGAGGGCAAATGCATAACACTGCCTCATCAATAAATTTTTATTTTAGATGAATTATAATATTTCAAAGCAATTGAACTCACTGAATAATATAATTATAATGTGAACACTCAAAATAATTATCGGGTGTATTTTTGTCATTGATGGAGGGTTATGCTTCAGATTACAGGATCATGTTCTTCGGTATAGAATAGAGTATGTAACCACACATCTGTTGCTGCAGCTGTTTAATAATAAATAGTTTAGGTTTTTAGCAGCTTTTAAGCAGAAGAAAGAATTGTTAATTCTATTCTGAGAAGGCACAATCTTACAAGTGGACTGAAGTCACTAGAGAGTTTAAGAAAGTACCCACCACTCATTGATTTGACAGCCGCAAAACCTTGACAACCACATAAAGGACTGCAGGGATTAGGCAATTCCAACCATACTAATATGTGGCATTGATATTGTATGATTTTAGAAAGAGCCTGTCCTGACAGCAAAAGCTTCTTTTTAGATTTCAACAATCTATCTAGCTATTATCTATCTATCTATCTATCTATCTATCTATCTATCTATCTATCAATCATCTATCTATCTATCATCTATCTATCTATCTATCTATCTATCTATCTATCTTTCTATCCGTCAGATGCTTTGGAAAGTTGGAGTTTTAGCTAAATTTGGGCATATGTTTAACATAACATATTTTAAAAGAACATTCAAGTTAATATATATATATATATATATATATATATATATATATATATATATATATACCCTGTTTCCCCGAAAATAAGACAGTGTCTTATATTAAATTTTGGTCCTAAAGACATGCCATGTCTTATTTTCAGGGGATGTCTTATGTGCTAAGATTGCGCAAAGATTGTATAAAGAAAAACATTGCAGCCGGCTGAACGCTGTGTGCGGTGCTTTGTTTTCACAGGAAAGTCGGCGGGTGCTGCTGCTGCTGCTGTGATCCCATTATTTGTATCCACTGTTTCTGCTGCTGTGGGATGAGCTGGGAAAGTGGACCCCCCCCCCCCCCCCCGCCGCATATGATGCTTAGTGTATGTCCACGGGCATCTCCCAGCTCATCCTACTGCATCAGGAACAGTAGATACAACGTATTTCAGCCGTGTCAGAAGCCGGCATATCTGTGCACACAGAACATTGCACACAGTGTTCATCTGGCTGCAATGTTTTTCTTCATACAATCTTTGCGCAGAAAGATTATTACCGTATTATTGGGGGATGTCTTACTTTCGGGGGGTGCCTTATATTAGACAATTCAACAAAACCTCTGCTATGTCTTACTTTTGGGGGATGACTTATTTTCAGGGAAACAGGGTATATATATATATATATATATATATATATATATATATATATATATATATATATTTATTTTTTTTTAACATGTACACATATGTACTCCCTTGCCATTGCCAGTCCTCTTTCCTGAACATATGCCTATATTGCAGGGTTTATAAAATCACCAGAAATAGCACTGTACATGTGAGCGAATACATGGGCAGAGGTTGGGGCTAACAGTATAGGGGCACTGTTCAAGAGCAGGATGAAGTCTGCAATTGTCAGTCACAAAAAATTGTCAGCAAGCAAAGACAACATCAGTGAACACAATGAGGTTAATTACAGTAGTACAAGTAGTACACAGAAGCACCTTAGCCAAATTCTAGCAAGCGGGGAACCTAAATGTACCCAGGAAGTGTGTGGCATGTGAAGTAGTTTTGTACCTGCAGATTCACAGAGAAAGGTTATCACTTTAACTTGTGATACATATATCTGTACATTTTCAGCCAACTGGTAGAGATGAGCGAGTAGTATTCGATCAAATACTTCTCTGCCATAGGTATCCGTGTAACAGGCCAAACACCAAAGGGGTTAAACGCATTGAATATTTGATGTGCTTAACCCCTTGGTGTTCGATCGCTTATACAGATACCTATGGTGGGGAGGTATTCGATCGAAAACTACTCACTCATCTCTACCAACTGGGCAAGTCAGAGGAGATACATTTGTATGTGTGTAATTTTATGTATGTGTGCATGTAATATGTAAAAATATATGCGAATGACATTGCATGGGTATGTTATGTATGTGTAATGTCCATGTACATAAGTGTAATGCGTATTTTGTTTCTAATGTGTATATGTTCTGTATGTATCTATAATGTGTATTTTTAATGTATGTATCTATGTATATATGTACTTAGAACTAATTTATGTTTGTGGTTTGTTACATCGTAGTAGTATAAATGTGTAGTATAGTGGTAATAGGTTTGTCTGCTGTATGGCAGTACATTATTGGGCAGTGACAAACTAAATTAAGGTCTACCCATCTCCCATCTACAGATCCGAACACAGAACATGTCCATTTTTATTTGCAGCATACATTTTGCTGTAATTATTTAAATAAGACATATCATCAATAAAGTGAAATAGATTTATATTAAGCTATAAAAAAGACCCGAAATACAAGTAATTGAATCCATTATTAATGTTTCATTATAACCTTTTATTATAATTTGATTACAATGTACAACAAATAATCTATAACTTGAGGCTATATGCACACTTGGGGAGGTGTACTATCCATTTTTTTTACTTGATAGAACACTGAACCATTCTTTTCTTTGGCCTGATACACACAAGTATATTTTTTACAGCTCCATATTGTGGCCTGTGAGCTTGGATGCAAAATTCAGGACACATTTTCTACCCCTGTCTATTCTAGGGATCAGGCTCATTCAAAAGTACCAAGAATTTGTGACCTATAAACAGTTCATAATATATCCTATACAAACCAAATCTATAAAATTGGCAAATAGGGTTGAGCCGATCTTGACTTTTCAGGATCGATTTTAAAATCCAATTTCCGATCATTTTTCATTCAAATCCGATCTCAATCCCAATTCCGATCCCAATGCAAGTCAATGGGATTTTTTTATTAATCGGAGATCAGATTTTAAAAGCAATCCTATTCACTATACAGGATGGAATCTAACAATTGTTAGAATCCATGCTGTGTAGTGAATCACTAAAGTAGCCAGAGGATTTTTTTTTAATCCTCTGGCTACTTAGTCCCCCCTGGTGTCCACTTACCTGCAGAGATAGCTGGTCCGGTGCTCGGTGTGTTCTCCTTCTTCCTCTCGCTGCCGCTCCACGCTGTTCTTCGCTGCCCCCTCCCTGCCAGGTTAGGAGAGTGTGGGCGGGTACTGGGAGGGGAGATGTCACGTCTCCCCACCCCGTACCCGCCCACACTCTCCTAAGCCACAAGCCCCGCCTTCCTAGCTCTTTAAACACTAAGGAGGCGGAGCAGCGAGAACACCAGCGTGGAGCGGCAGCAAGAGGCAGAAGGAGAACACACTGTGCACCGGACCAGCCATCTCTGGAGGTAAGTAGCTACTACAGATGTTTAGTTTAGTCTCCCATTAGAATGAATGGAGGCAGCCGGCATGCAGGCGGTTAAGGCTGTGTGTCGGCTGCTTCCATTCATTCCTATGGACCTGCAGCGGAGCCTTCACACTGAGTATACAGCATATACTCAGTGTGAAGGCTAAACAAAGCATTGTGGGAAAAGATCACCTATCTCGATCCCACCTAAAAAGATTGTGTTCGGAAACACGATCGCTCAACCCTATTGGCAAGCAAAAAATGGTGTGACAATGTTCAGTTAGTGTGACCTTGTTTAGAATACCCGACAATTCTTCAAATTTTTGAAAAATTGGCCTTCAGATGGTATGCAAATATGGCACAAAAAAGTCTCTGACAATTTTTATAAATTTGACAACTAAGCTCGTTCTAAGCTCGAAAAGTAAATTATTATTGGTCAATAATATATTATCTATCAGTCATAATATGGCTCAGCATGTTTTTTTTCTGGGAACGAGCAACATTCATACAAATTCTGAACATGTTCAAAGGGGTTTATTCATCTCTAGTACATAATTCTGAATAGCAGCGCTCCTGTTTGATTTAGCTGAAGGAAAACGCTTCTGACCTTGTAGCTTAATTCCAGTGTATGCAATTTCTGAATGTAAAAGATTTAGAGAACAATGGCTTTCTGGACCACAATTTGTAGAGAGATGTTAACAAGTATGTAAACTCAATATTAAAACCGTATTTTATGTGTGATATTATGACTAATGAAATGTCCTCAGTATGTTCTTGGTTGTTTTTAAGTATATTCGATGCCTGCAATGCTACATTTACATTGCTATAAATATTAAAGGATGGCATAATTGATGTCTTTTTACATCCTGACAACACATTATAATTATCTTTGGCTATACATGGAGAGGATAACAGCATGTAACACTCTTGCAGCACATATTTTTGCTTAGAAACTTTTGTGTAATAGCTCATCACAAAGAATACATTTGTTCTGCTGAGAATAAAACATGAATTTTGTGTTTTTAATGATCTAAAGGCTTATATAATGACTACAAATATAAAAGGGGGAGATGTACAGCACTAACATAGAGTAAATCTACTGTATTTGTTAGGAAATTCCTTTGATGACAATTCCCCAGTAGCTGCTGGAAACCCTGGAGAAAGGACCACAAGAGACAGTGAGCCCTAAGCTGAAGCCCCCCCACTGTCCCTTCCTCTCGCCGGTCCTATCCTAGGTAATAGTTGGCAACTTGAAGACGATCCCTTCCTATATATGTGACACACAAAACGCAGACAAGACAAACAACAACAAAGGGAAGTCAGCTAGCTGAGGGTCCAGTAACAGTCGAGCAACACAGTGTCAAAATCTAAATCCAAAACAATAGTCAGTAGGGAAAGCCAGAGGTCGAGAATCAGAATGCAAGAATAAACATCAAGAGAAAGCCAGCAAGCACGAGACAATAACAGGCACCAGTGTGAATGTGAGCCAAGATTAAATAGGGGGACGATGAACCCACCCTGGACCTGACAGGAAGACAGGCTGTCAATCACAGGGCAAGACAAAATTTAACTACTTCATGGACAGAGGCAGACAAGGGCAGAAGATGGGTGTGGTGCAAATTCAATTAAAGAACTAGAGCCGTGTTCGCACAGTGCAACCAAAAACTCTAAGCAAGGAACTAAGCTGCACACGCCTCCTGCACCGCCTGCGAGTAGAGGATGGCGCAGTGACCTGAACAGGCAAAGATGTTACAGTATTATTCTGTCATTAGGTATTATGCACAGTGACTCACTATCACGTACCATCAGTATTATCAGGATATTCTCAGAGGTTGATTGGCATCAACATATACTGATTTCCATAATGTAAATATAGTAATTAAAACAAAGGAAAAAATAAAATTCAGGATTCCACTCTTATTTGAATTGGAGTCTAAACTAAAAAAGACAAAGTCGATCAAGTGGAACAACAAATAATGACATTGAAAAATAAGAAATGTATGAAAAAACACTGAAGATTACGCAAAATCAACATGAAAGGATCAGTGATACCATGAAAACCAGGGGATGTCAAGTCTCATTTAGCTCATCTGAAATGGGTTCATAGTCTTCTAATTACAGTGGATCTTGGAAAGACTCCCTGGAATTTTTAAACAAGTCTATGGGTCACTTTATGAGACTTTCTAAAATGTTCAGTTGGCCAAAAAACAACCATGGAGGGCAAATCAGAAACATAGGAAAAGAAGCACGCCAACGATGTTTGACATGATCCCATAGGACTAAAAGATGGAAATAGTACGGGATGATCCAAATGTGATACAGTTTGAGATTATATTAAATTTATCTTCTGGTGCTCTGCCTTCTGACTAAAATATGCTTTTATCAAGAGGTTTATATTTTGTACCTACTCGTGACTATAACTTATTTAACACAATTTTGGAAGTGAATAGATTTATCGGAGGTTTAACTGTAAAAATCTAATTTTTTTGGTGATGATGGAGAAGCTCTGGAGAATATTAATGATAATTAGAGATGAGCGAGTACTATTCGAAACTCCAGTT
Organism: Leptodactylus fuscus; assembly: GCF_031893055.1. Lineage (NCBI taxonomy): Eukaryota > Metazoa > Chordata > Amphibia > Anura > Leptodactylidae > Leptodactylus > Leptodactylus fuscus. The sequence goes on from NC_134267.1 coordinate 167,818,750, forward strand.
TCAAATAGCACGCACCCATAGGAATGAATGGACGTAGCCAGCACACAGGTGGTTAAGTGGCCGGCCGCTGGCAAAATCTGCGTGCCGGCCATTTCCACTCATTCCTATGGGTGTGTGCTATTCAAAACGGCCGTTTCGAATAGTATTCGCTTATCTCTAATGATAATTCATCTGAGGTCCCAAAAAAGTCTTTCTAATGAATTTGAGCATTTGGCATTTGCGTAACAGGTGTCTATCTGCAGCCTGATGGAACTTGAAAGAGCTGGCATGGAAGTTAAATGGGATGTACACAGAGATGGAACCCGCATCGGCAATCCTTCCTTCTACCCTATTCAATCAAGACTCCTTATTGCAGGCTGTAGTGAGGAATCTACAAGTACTTGTTGAAAAGTGTAATGAGGGAAAAGTGACCCCTATTTTGACATCTGGAAAGAGGAAAGCATTAGCAGAGTTAAAATCTAATAAAGATTTGGTTAATAAAATGGGTCACAAAGGGGAAAAATGGCCCTATTAACTAAAACGATTATGAAAAAAGTTGATTAACAATCCTGCAATTGAAAAATCTTAAAGACGACTTGAGGGAGATCCATCTGATGCCTTTTTGAGATTTTTTGATGGGGTTGTAGTGGAAGGAGTGATCCTGGGAATTTTTTCAGAGAAACAAAGTAAGCTGTTGAGGGTACAACATCCAGTTATACCAATTTTTCATGGACTTCCTAAGGTCCATAAAAGTGAGTTCCTATACCCCATTATTTCAGGTATTTGATCCATTAATGAAAAGTTGTGCGAGTGGCTAGATGAGATTTCAACTTCTACTCTGCACCCCAGGTTTCATTAAAGAAAGGAATGAGGTCATCATGGTTTTTGACTAAATACAATGGAACAAAGATTAAACTTGGCTCACTTGTGACATCACAGCCCTTTATTCAAGCATTCCCCATAAGTGGCAATAGTTGCACTTGCTCATCATTTATACAAATACAGTGGTTATACGTTAGAACCTTGTGACTATGTTTTAGAAGTTACAAAGTATCTTCTCAAACACATTTTTTTATGTTTAATTCCAAATGCGGGCTCGCTTCTCTCCATCCTTGGCCAATTTGGTCATGGCATGGTGGGAGCAATTGTATATATTTTTTTATAACTAATCCTTTTTCATGAATCTGTGTTTTGGTATGGACGCTACACTGACAACCTCCTTATTCTGTGGTCAGGCGATTTGGCAGCCATACCGGACTTTATTAAATATCTAAATTCAAATTACATTGAATTTCATTACTGTTGAACATAACAGTATTTGTTTTTTGGATGTTACACTGGTTGGTAATATTATGAAGAACAGAGTAGAGACCTCTTTATTTAGAAAGTCCGGTGCAGGTAATACAATCTTGCATGCAGGCAGCCATCATCCTAAGCACACTATTACATCAATCCCTATGGGTGAATTAATAAGAGATAGAAGAGCCTGTTCATATCAGCATGTATTCAATGAACAATGGGGGGAGACTCTAGATAGACTATAGAAAAGGTGCTATCCAGAGTGGACACTGAAAAGGGCAAAAAAATTAGTGGAAAAAATATCCCAACACATGCTTTAAGGTACTAAGAAAAAACATCTGGTATGGAGAACAGTATTCAGTTCTCAATATAAACAAATCACATCCATTATTAAAATCAATTTACCTATCTTGCGCTTGGATCTAATACTGGTATAGATTTTTAGGGAAAGACTTTCCCAAAGTTGAGCCAGGGTGCGCACTCACTCTCAGATCATATATCTCGGTAGGCAGGATGACATCAAATGGAGATTTTAAGCAAACACTGCCTCTTCATCAGATTGACAGTGTTTATTTTTTTAATGTTTATTGTGAGCCCCACATAGGGCTCACAATGTACACTTTTTTCCCTATCAGTATGTCTTTTTGCACTATGGGATGGAAATCCATGCAAACATGGGGAGAACATACAAACTCCTTGCAGATGTTTTTTTGCCCTTGGTGGGATTTGAACACCAGGACCCAGCGCTAACCACTGAGCCACCGTGTGGCCCCTTAACAATGTTTATGTTTTTTGCCCTTGGTGGGATTTGAACACCAGGACCCAGCGCTGCAGGGCTGTAGCGTTAACCACTGAGCCACTGTGTGGCCCCTTAACAAAGTTTATGAGATGCTGTCAATGTCTCTACAACAAAGCATTCCCCATCGTTCAAGCAGTATGCTAGGTCTTTATCTTTGCAGGGTTTAAAGTGCTCAGACCTCTCCGTGACAAAGGTGGTAGTATCAAGACAGCGGGTGTATTAGAAATGTATCAGCTTCTTGGATCTAATACTGAATAACATCCTTGGCCAGAGTATTCAATATTTGGCAAAACTCGGTCAATCCTCAAAGGGATTTTCCAAGAAAAACTGGCCATTAAATTTAATCTTTAAAAAGGCCAGGGATAGTGAAAAAAAAAATGTATCACCTTTGCCAGATGCTCTGATGCCTCTCAGCATGGTCCAGTCTTCTCGGTCCAGTATTGACGTGTGGCAGAAGTCCCAGCCACACGTGACCAGTGAGGCCAATCAGCAGCCTCACTGAAGGGCATGAGATGTCGCTACCTGTGATATCATGGGTCTCTTCCTGAGGCAGCTGATTGGCCTCAGCGGTCACATGAGTGAGTAGTTTCACTTGAGAAGATGCGGAGCACTGGAGACAGGTAACTGTTTTTTTTGTTTTGTTTTTTTTGTTTTGTTTTTCCAGTTTTCTCACCTAGCCTGGCCTATATATAAAAATAATCAATTTGCCTGGAGAACTTCTTAAGGAAAATGTGAAAATGTTCCTGAGTTTATTTATATTGACAAAAAATCTTCTATGCTGTTAGAGCTAAAGGGGTTCTACAGGTACAGACAACCAAGATATGGAGTCTATAAATATGTGATAAAAAACGTCTCAGTTTAGCACATCTAGTAATTCTAGGATATAGAAGATAAATAACTTTTTAAACTGCAGTAGTTACCATGTGATTTCCATTATATTGTGTGATTTATGTCACGTGATTTATGTAGGGTATACAATGTTAATATACATATTGCGAAGCATTTAACAGATTGTGGCAAATAAATTGAGGAATAGAATGTCACCAGCCTCCAAGCATTGTATTTTACATCATAAAGGAGATGTCTTTTCATTTACATTTTATGCTATAGATCATGTTTCCAGACCAATTAGTAGAAGAGATTGGCAAAAAATGGTTCCAAAGAGGGAAGCTTTTTGGATATTAAAGCTAGGAACACGTTTTCTGAAGGGATTAAACATGAAGAGTGACTTGGCTGATTTATACTATGCAACCTTATGTGTTTATAGTGTGTTTCCTTGGAGTTATATAATATTTAATTGAGTCCTCCATAGGATGTGATATACCTGTGCATTGTACTTCCAGGTTCAAGGGAGAAACAACAGCAATGGATTTCTATTCCAGTAAGGATTGGAGTACAAGCACACATATAGGGTCAGTAGATTGATTTTTTCATTTATTTGATGTTTAACTAATACATAAAGGGATTGAGAGGGATCTTTGATACCTTTAAATGGCGGCCAGGGATCTAATGACCTAATAATAACAGTAAGCGCACTAAACAGGGAGAAACACCTACTGCCCGGGAACCCGGACACGCATTTCGGCACGTTGTCCACCCCCTGACGAAGGCTGCGTGCCGAAACGCGCGTCCGGGTTCCCGGGCAGTAGGTGTCTCTCCTTGTTTAGTGCGCTTGTTACACCATTAACATGGGTAAGCTTTACTATATCCTATTTGGATATTTACATGCTGATATTGGGTACCATTATTTGAGCATAGCTGTACTCTATGTTTTGTGTTGTTGAAACTGTTCATGCACCTATGCTCCCTATTACTTATATCCTTGAGGTACAACACTTTGGACTATATCGACTCTGTACTAATGCACTATATTTTATTAGAATCATAGTCCATCTTTTATGGTGTGTCATAGCATAGACAGGGATTTATTCCATCTTGGCTCTCTACTGACCGGTGGTTACTGTGCATGTAATTCCCTTTCGTGTATGTCCCTTTATTTATATTACTAATGATATTGATATACTAAATAAAACTATTTTTTGGTAAATTTCTACTACAGTCTAGTTTCTACTCTTTTTGTCATTAAGTGTCATACTTACCTTTTGTTTGTTTACTCTAGCAGTAATATTATTTTTCCCACAAGCTAAATGCTGTAAAAAAAAAAAAAAAAAAAAAATCTGAAAAAAAATGATGCCAAAATTGGCATTTTTGTCTGTCAAGCGAAAAAGCATTCTTAAAAGCGATCAAAAGTGTTCTATTTCCCCAAATGGCATCAATATAAATATAAGATCTTGCTTCAAAAAGTAATCTTCCGCCCAATTCCAATAACAAACAAATAATGAAGTTATCGGTCTTGGAAAGTGGCAATGGGAAAAAAGGTTTATTTTAACAATTACTAATCCAGTTACATCAAAGGAAAACTAATAAAGCTAGAGAGCTTAGTAGGTGACAACGGATAAATACAAAAAGTGGTTTGGTCACGAGGGCCTAAAACAGGCCAGTCAAGGGTTAATGGAGACCTATATGTATATGTTTGAATTATTTCTGCTATTCAAAGTATCCAAGTGATGTAGCCCACAAGCATGGGAAACTAATAGGGTGAGTATGAGTGGGCTGAATATACATATCTAGTATGCTAATTTGCAGATTAAAGTGCAATCTACTCCAAACAATATGCCATTGACAATAATGTCTTCACAACTAGAACGATATTATCTCTGTGTTCCAATACCAAAAGTTATAGTGAAAAAAAAACATTAAATCAAAGGTAATGTGTATATGATAGATATAGTGAAAAACAAGCAATTTAAATCCACTCTTGAACTATCCAATTTAAAAAGGCTGGAGGCGCTATATTATCAAAGAGCATTAAATGGCAAGACATAGAATTGCAATAAGAACCCGTTTCCTCCATGCTTAAATAATAGAAAGTTTAAATGACTATTTTTCAGTCTACAAGCAGTAAAACAAAGCAAGGCCATCTAGCAACATTACACTAAGACTTTCTTCATAACCGCTTTTTAAAGATTTTTTTTTTTGGGGGGAGGAGGAATTTTAAAAAAAATTGTAATATTCTAATATGTTCTTTTTATAAATGTTTTTTTTTTGTAGCATTATATTTTTTATACAACAAACAAACTCATTTCAGTACTGCCAAACAATATGAAATAAAACAGGGAAGGAGGGTGGGGGGATTAATAAAATTTTCTTTTTAAAAATCATCAGAATTCTGGCATAATGTGCACCCAACAACTATCAAACATGCCTTGTGACCTCTTAATCAAGTATTTTAGACCCTTTTTAGACATTTTCATGACTTGTAGGGGAAAGGGGCATGGTTTATAGAAACGTGGTATAGTATCACTTGATACGCAAAATGTTGAAATGCAACAAAATGTTCTGGTTATTGTTATATTCTTTTTGGACTGGGTGATGCTGTTCTATTTACTCCTTAACACATTTTGGGAGAAGCAGAACCTTTGCACTGGCTGATGTCATTCAGTGGACATGCTCAGCAGTGCAATCCTTCATTTACTATGACTTTACATCAGGTTTATTCAGTAATGTAGCCCCTCTATAAATAGTAGTGTCTTCATCAATTCAGGTTCTGGCAGTATTACATCTCATCTAGATGCGGATGAACTGATTCATCCCAAGCTGGGTTCAACCTAAATATTCCATAGCAATATGGGAGCCTGGGAGGCTTGTCAAAAGGATATTGAAAATGGCCACTTGAACAGTATTGGGAGCAGCCATTTTCTCATGCGCAGTCTGCTCTTCCCAAGGCCCAATGCCTTAGAAGTTACAAGCCACCGCCGGAAGAAGAGGCTGAAGGTGACGCTGCTGAAGAAGAGGAGGCAGTGCTGGAGAGAGTTCTCTCGCAGCATTGGGGATGACCCCAGTGCTCTCTGAGCACTGGGGCCTGCCCCCAGTGCTGCGAGAGAGCTCATTAGCATACCGACAAGAACCGGGATTGTAGGTGAATGGCAGCGCGGAGAAGACAATGAAAGGTAGGAGACGAATAGACTTTCTTAAGGCTATTCTGACGTGGTACTTAGAAAAAATCATGTCTGAGTGATAGGATCCCTTTAACTGAGCACTATATAGATGATCTACAGGAAGTGATGCAGAGAAAAATTCATGTTCTACAAGGACACTTCCTGTCTGCCTCAGTAAGGTAGCAGCCTACTGTACATCAAGGAGCTATAAATAGTGAGGATACTAGGAGTTTACATTTAATAGCATTGCACACTAGACGTAGCCATTTTTATTCACAGATTATACCATTATTTTGCTGGAGTTCTCATCAGTGCCATGAGCATCTCATAGTTATGCCAGACACTCTCGCTGTTCACACAACTGCTTACTACAACAAAAATATCAGGGATGACAGTCAGATTCTTATATAGTCCAGCTTCACTGCTGTACAGAACCTTTGTAGGGATTATGTTGTGGCATCTAAACCCGTGCAAAACATCAGAGACTAGTGTAGCCCATATGCCAGCCTACAAAATATAGTGCAAATTAACAGATGATTTTAAGGGTACAGTCCCTGCAAGGAATCATTACTATATGAATAATGAGAGAAGGTGACAGGCAGAGTGCTGGAGTCAAGATATATCAGCCCCGGTTTTCTGACATGTATGCTCCAGGGCATGTCTGGAGTAGGCCTCAGCCCAGGTGTAGATCCTTGGCTCATTACTGGGCCAGAAAAGGCTGCAGAGCCTGCAGTTCATGGCAGTTCCATGGGGTGAATGGAGGTGTATGGTTCTGTCTTGTAACCCTGAGACCGATGAGACAATATTACACTTGTTTTGTTCATGTAGCTGGAAGTAAGCCACATGTATAGTTAGGTTAACTGTTCTGTTTAACTAGTGACAGACGAGCAGGATTTGATTTTGTTTTTGCCTGAAGTTAACGCTGTATTTTGTTTTGTTAATTTTGTGCCTGAAGTCTAGGTTTATTTATCTTCCTGTTTTTTTCCTAAATAAATCAGTTTGCTGCATATTGAGACTCCCTGTCTTGACTGTTTGGGACTGCACCACTACTTCTACCAAGCTAACTTCCCCACAATACATAACACAAGAGAACATGTAAACTGAGCAACCTTGTCCATTTACTATAACTGGGTCAACAGCAATCCAATACTACTATATAGTAATAAATCTGGATTCCAACACGGCATTTGTAAGAGGAACTGGTACAGTGTTGCATGCATTCCAAACCACCCACCTATAAATAGCCTAAAGTACCTTTCACATCATGTTCTGGAGATCCGCTCTTCAAGATATTGTCTTCAAAGACAGAGAGAATTGTATTTTGGCACAAGGGAGAAGGAAAACATTCCCTTTATTATGCCAAGCAAGATTTCTACTTTCCATATAGAGGGCTCATGAACCTCTGTGGAAACCCTATTATATACAACTCAAAACAGAGGCATACTGCTGCAGTGAGCATTAACCTTTACAAGAACAAATCTGCATTTCAATATGCTTGTCCTAAAATACAGTGTGTGTGCGTTTATATCGATTAAAATATAGGCTAATGTTAATCCCGGTAAATGACATGGTTTCATGACAGTTATGAATTTAGGTTCACATACTATATTAAACAGCTCTTAGCAGCAGCCTTATCTCAGCCAGGACTGTTATCTCTCTGTGTAAACACACGCTAACCCTCAGTGTGGAGACATCTTTGCATATTATCTGATCTGCTCCAATGCAGACAAACATGGACAAAAACCTTTCATCCAAATTGGTAGTTTGCCAATTTTAAACATGTCTAGAATTTGTCGCAAACAACAACAGCTATGAAGGTAGCCAGAAGTCACAGAGATCTTAAGCGCAGTTGAGGGGGATCATCAACGTCAACAACACACTCATTATATGGCGTCCCAGCAAGCTGCTGAGATGCCAAAACAATCATGGGCACAGTGCCAGGAACGAGTTCAGCGGCAGGCCAGCTTGACAGCTGCCGAAACGCCACAGCAGGTGGATCATCAACACCAACAACATTCTTATTATATGATGTTCCAGCGAGGTTCTGACATGACGGAACAATCCCAGGCACAGTACAAGAACCAAGTTCAGCGGCAGCTTGAGAGCTGCCGGAGCATGCGGATCATCAACGCTAAGAACATGCTCATTAATATGGTGTCACATAAACGGTGCACGGTGTAAGGAACAAGTTAAGCAGCAGGACAGCTTAACAGCTGCCGAAATGCTGGAGCAGGCAAACCATCTACGGCAGCAATTTTCTAAATGTAGGCAGATCATTGATGCCAACAACCCGCAGATGATGTTGCAGGCAGAGGCTAGTATATATATAGAGCCTGTAGTTTATTATTACATATTTACTCTATATTTATTACTGTATTACTATATAATATATATATATATATATATATATATATATATATATATATATATATATATATAATACTTTGCCTGCAAAGACTGTTATTAAATAATTTAAAGTAAAGGAATCACTGCCTTATATTACATTTTCATAATAGGTTACATTAATTTTACATCCTTTATTTTCTATAGGAATTTATCAAGGCTATTATTTCATTATGGTTAATGTGTACTATATCCATCTGCTTCCCTACTTTGTATTCTCTGTGCAAGTCCATTATTGGATACATCCACCTGCGGAGTCACTGCCTTTGTTGTATCAATTAATTTAAGAACTGGGGTTTCAATTACAAACTCTCTGAGTCACTCAAGCACTTTCTGATTGACATGTTCCCAATTTCACTGCTCTTTTGTCTTGCTAGCTTCTAATAAACCAATCACTATGAGACATTGCATACACTTAACAAGTTCAATTATCATTCCACAACAGCTTTCTCACAACGGCTCTCTGTTTATGTCCTGGCACACATTTTTATTTTATTAGTTTTTTTTTCTTCATTTCATCTGCTTGAATTTAGTATGTGTCTACAATCTTAACAGTTACCTATACAATATTGAAAAATAATGGAACAAAATCACATCCACATACTGCAACTGTAAAATGACTTGCACTGCAGATTTTAAACCTGTAGCACGTTCATCATTGCTGCAGATTTTATCTGCAGCTTTTAGCTTTTGCAATAGAGGTAAATGAATCACTGCAAAAGGTGATTTATGCTGCGGGTGATTTTGCTGCGATAACTTTCAGGTAAACATGCTGCCATATTTTACTGATAGAAATTCACCAGTGTGTCCACTAAGTTGTTTGTTCTCTCAAAGGAATACGATACAATAGTCTCTCAATATACAATAATAATTAGCAGGCATTGTATGTTGAAAATATTAAATGTAAGTGAAACCACAAATATACTGTATTTAGTTATGAACCCAAAATATCAATTGTGGGGAAGATAGCTCGTGCAAGTAGTGGTGCAGACCCAACCAGTCAGAGACAGGTACACAAATATTGCAGCAAAAAACAGTTTATTTAAATTAAAATAAATAAATAAATGAAGCTTTACATCGTGCACAGGATAAGCGAAATAAAATACAGCCTTAACTTCAGGCAAAAAAAAAAACAAAAAAAAAAAATGCTTCTCTGTGTGCTAACTAAACAGAAAATACTAACTGTACGTGTGGCTTACTACCAGCCACACAAATAAACCAAAAGAACGCTGTACCATAACATGAAACTCTCAGTATCAGGAAAGACCCAGTCACTTCCTTTCCACCCAGGATCTGCCCTGAAGTGCAGGCTCTTCAGCCTTTTATGGCCCATTAATGAGCCTATGACCCACACCTGGGCTGCAGCTTATTCAAGATCCACCCTGGACCACACATACGTATGTCAGGAATCTGGGAAAGGCATACCGTGACTCCAACACTCTGCCTGTCACCTTCTCACACAATCCAAATTGAAACAGTAAATGAATAGTGCAGCTGAGTATAAGAAACCTTGTATTTTATTCATTAGACAAAAAATGCACTTCTTCAATTATGTTTTCATTTCCTCCTTCTTCTTCTTCTAAACTTCTTATTCACTCTGAAATCTCTACTAAATACATTTTGGTCTTCAAAGATTAACCATCAACTCTGAAAATCATTCATAGAAGTCTAGGTAGAGGCAAGGGGATAGAGTAGCTGACACACCTGTAGAAATGGTGCTGCAGCTTCTATGTAACCCCAACTGCTTTATTTACATCCATACTATTAGGTACTTCTCCATGATGTTCTATATGGGGTGCTGATGCTTTTTCAAAGCAGAATATTCTGTTTTCTTAATGTGCTGTCAAAAGGAGGCATTACTGCTATCAATCTTCTACTATAAGCTCATAAAAAGCTGGGAATTAAAAACAGAGGTTAAAACTGTTAACAAATGAAGAATATAAGTTGTACACACATGGCAGCTTTTTCTGCAAAGTCACCTTTAGGCTGAGTTCACATGGAGTTATTTGGACCAGATTTTGACGCATAAGCTGCCTCAGAATCTGGTCCAAAAAACTGCTACACGCGACTGGATGCCAGTGCAGTGCACCGAATTAGGCCCAAATGAATGAGCCTAGTCGGGAGGGAGTGTCGCACCATGGCGGATTCAGCCCCAGAATCCACGTCAAGATAGGTCAGCTCGCTTCTTTTTTCTGCAAGCGGTAAAAAACTGCTAGCAGAGAAAAAAGTGAACGGCTCCCATTGAAGCCAATGGGAGGCGGTTTTTGGAGCCACATTCTGAGGCAGATTCCATGTCAAAATCTGGACCAAAAAACCCAGTGTGAATCCAGCCTCAAACTTAGAATAGGATAATTAGTGAGTCTTAACAGAGGAGATAAGGGAAGAGGAAATCCATTTTTTTTGTGAATATACTGTACTATAAAGTTCAATTCTGGTGGCTGTTATATTGTACACAGATGTACTCTAAATTGTTCTTACATGTACAATGTGAAATATATACAACAAATGAACAGCACTCCAAAAATAAATTTTTAAAAATGAGGATTTATTCTCACCTTTTTTTTTGTATTTATTTATGGCGTGCTGCTCCTTTGTTGTATTCTCTACATAATAGATGCTGCTCTGTACCATTGTGTTATATATATATATATATATATATATATATATATATATATATATATATATATATATAATTTAATACTGGATTTTCGTATATAGGAAACTTTGGAATATATCTTATTGAAGACATCTGTTTACTTCACCAACCTGTTCTACTGCTCCTTATCTTCAAACTGACTTCTTGATTACTTGACATTTGTCCCTATATTCTGTCTCTCACACAAAGCTCTATAGAGAAGGGAGGGGCAGTAGGAGGCTGCTGCCTCTGGTTATTTGATTTATTGCCTTGTTCTGTGCACTAGTAGTCTCTCATTTACAACCTAGTTCTAAACACGCACACAAAGCAGCAGAATAAAGAAGCAGCAGTTATTTGAGTGAATTTTCTATGCCCCCTTCACTCTTCATAGACTAACATGTAGTAACTTTGACTGAAAAGTGGTGAAGAAACATATTTTTAACAAGATACATTACAAAGTTTCATTTATTGACCTGCACTATTCATTTATGAAAAGTTGTTTATGACCTTCACTATTTTTTACTTTTCAATTTCCACTTTTGCTCTTTGCTGTATGGTAGTTGCAGCAGCTACAATATATTGGTGTAATATACTGTGCTGTGCTGTATAGCTGTCACTATAGTGTGTATTCAGCCAATAAGCTTTTACAGAGATCACAGTTAAACAGTGATGCTGATTGGCTATAAGAGATTACAGAAGTCAGATACCTTTCATCCAATCATGTGTGCGGTGTTCATGAGACACACATGACAATTGACTGGATATTTTGGCCAACTACATCTGCCCCACCGAGTGCTGATGTTCAGCGTCATCATAAATTCAGGCTGCATTCAGCTTACCATGGCTTGTGAGAGCATAACGTAAGTGTTATTTGTTGAATGGCAGGTCCATTGTATGTCTACGGCAATTGTACATCTAAATAACTTATAACTGGAGATACAATTGATTTCATAAAGAGAGGTAAACATCACGTAACTCACATCCTTTTTAAAAAAAATGTCTAAAACAGTGGTTCTTAACCTTGTTTGAGGCACCGAACCCGCCAGTTTCATATGCACATTCACCGAACCCTTCTTTAGTGATAAATCAAATATGATTTTTTCCAAATTCAAGACATAGGAATATGTTTTTTTACTGGTACACAAAATGAACCGTGCATATGGCCGAGGGTTCGATTGAACCCTGGTTAAGAACCACTGGTCTAAAATCTTTAATGTTTAAGAATAGCCTACCCGCGGATACTAGAAACAGCAGATGATAGCAAACACTATGTAATACATAGTACAGTACGGTAAATGTAATAAGTTGATCATTATGAACATATAAAGCTCTTGTAATAATGAAGGCGTGACTACCTGATGAAGACACATGAATGAGGTACAGTAGTTATGATGTAGTGCTGGGCATCTGAAGGATACATCTGAAGGAACATCTGCTTCAGGTGATCCTGGTTCTTCACAAACAGAAGATGTTGATGGTTGTGGATCCTTAATGGTTGAAGGTTTTTATGCTTGTGATGGGAAGCTGGGGTTTCTTTCTTCTTAATTCATCAAAATGTTATTGCAAAGGCTGTAGTGCTTTAGTGATCATTCGGGTGACTTTAATGCTACGTTCCATCTGAGGATCATATTCCATAACTTTTGTCCTTCAAAGTCTGCGCAACTTCTTCAGTTACTGGGTCATACTCCTCTTCCTTTATAGATGACTTAAGAAGTTCTTTCAGTTCTTCATTTGTTAAAACTTTCAGATGTCCATCAATATCTTCTTCCACTTCTTCATCGAGCAGATCAACAAATCCTTCACCACCAACTTCTCTTGCTGCGTCAATTATTTTTCTAACTTCTTGATCAATCCCTAGGAAGCCTTGAAAATTATTCCCAGCTTCACTCCATGAATTCTTCCAGTAGGCATTTACAGATTTAGTTTTTAAACCATCCATTGCTGCTTTTATACATGTTACGGTAACAGTAATATTAAATGTTTTTTCCACCACTTCATTGTGTCAGGAATAAGATCTGCATTAATTGATGATCGAATGTGATGCAAATACCAGGCAGGTGTATGTGGCCTTGATGCATCCAATAATTCCCTGGTCAAGTGGATGAAGCAATGAGATTGTATGTGGTGGTAGAAATATAACCTCAATGTTTGCATTTGCATAGCAAGCAGATTCAGGATGGCCAGGTGCATTATCTATTATTAAAGGACTTGGCAACCCTTCCTGTTCCAAATATTTTTCACTTCTGGGATGAAGCATTGGTGAAACCATTGCATAAACAAGACAGATCTCGCCCAAGCTTTTTGGTTATGTTAACAAAAAGGTAAGCAGAAAATTTTTGTTTTTATTTTTGAGAGCACGTGGGTTATTATATACAACAGCTGGTTTTATCACATGACCTGCAGCATTGCCACATGGTCTGAGTCAAGCTGTGCTTCCATGCTTTATGTCCTGGTGCCCACTTTGCACTTTTATGAATGTATGCTCTGTCAGGCACCTTTTTCCTGTCTCATCACAGTTAAAGTCTTTCTTTGGATGGTATCCTTTTGTCTTTTATAAACTCATCTAACCCTATGGAAACATGGCAGCAGCCTTCTCTGTAGATGCAGACTCCCCAGTAATTTTTTATATTTTTTCAGACCAGACCTATTTCTAAATCCGTGTAGCCTTCCCCTACGGACATTAAATTGTGTCACCAGAGTCTAGAGATTCCCCGCTTAACGTCTTGGTACAAGCTCAATGCTTTCTGACGCAATATATTTCCATCACTTGATACACGTTTTTGTTTATATCTTCCATTTCCAAATTTAATGCTCTTTTCACTTTAACAAAACACATGATGTCATAACGTCTTTGCTTACTGTATCATCACTTCTATGCAGAGCGTAATTAACGTCACAAGCGGGGCTAAAAATGATGCAATCATGCCTGTGCTTCCTGTACCATCATAAGCTGCGATGATACAGGAGGTGCAGTGGTCTGCCTATATAAGTGGTTGTTAACCGTGTTAAAGGGGTTCTATCATTGGAAAAAAATCATTTTTAACTAATCACATTCTTGCATAGCCTTTAGAAAGGCTATTCCACACCTACCTTTTGCATGTAAATTGTCTCAGTAGATTTTGAATGAGACCGTTTTTATTCATATGCTAATTAGCTTCTCTGTGCACTCTAGAAGTCTCTTCGTGCATTGTCTTCTGTATATACAGCACAGGCTGCTGCTGAATCCTCCTCCCTGCTCTCATACATAGCACACAGCAGGGAGAGGAGAGCTGGCTGACAACTTCCTGTGCATTGAGAACCTAATTAACATATGAATAAAACGGACTTATTCAAACACTACTGAGGCGATTTACATACAAAAGGTATGTGTGGAATAGACTTTCTAAAGGCTATGCAAGTAAGTGATTGGTTAAAAATGACTTTTTCCAATGATAGAGCCCCTTTAAGGGTATGTTCACATGGAGTAAAAGGTTGCAGAAACCTTCTCCGCCATGTGAACATTCTGCGCCACAATGGAATGCTAATGCAGCATCAGCATTCTGTCGTGGCACCCCACTCCTGATTAGACCTGAATGGGCCTACACTGGAGTGTGTCTCGAGCCGCGGACGCCATGGCTGATTCAGGCCGGGCATGTCACTTCATTTTTCCGCTACTAGCTAATGGAAAAAAGAATTGAGTGGCTCCCATTAAAGTCAATGGGAGCCATTTTTGGCAGTGGATTTTGAGCCGGAATCCGCTTCAAAATCCGTTGCCAAAAAACTCTGTGTGAAGTAGCCCTATATGAATCCACAATTAATGACACCGCAAATATATCTATCGATATCTAGATTTTTACAAATACATATGCCTGTGACAAAGGTGAGATTTATAGACTCATACATACATGTGTTTATGAAGTTGCCCACGTTTTGCTCCACGGGAATATTAACCAGTGCAATAATCTAACATTGATACGGTATAATAAAAACCTAGGCATGGAGAAAGTGTGTGGGAATTACATGTACATATGGCCACTTTCTTGTCAAGTATTCAATTCCAGCTTATTGATAAATCAGGGCTCCTAGACAACTAACATAATGTCTTTCATTGAACAGGCTTCTCTATAATGGCCGGTATATATATTGTATAATGGCGCCCTTCTGAGTTTTGCCCTATTTAAATTCAGTTAGTTTAGGATAAAAGCATTTCTATAGAAAACTAATGTGTTCGGCTCGTGAACCGGAGATTGTTTCTTTAATTTACCAGCTGCTGCAAATTATTTTCTTCTGATGATTTGGAATTTCATTATCCACCAGCCCCCCAAACTGTGTGTTTCTTATTGCCTTCTGTGCACAAATAGCCCACCTGTTTCTAATTTGTCAAACGACACAAGCCCGCATTAGCCTCTTTCCATTGCACCACGCAGCTGCTGGGCTACTGTCTTTGTACGTCCGTCACCCTGTCATATACCGTATTGCTAAGGTGACAGATTCCCCAGCTTCAGCTATACTGACATCTGAAAACACAAAGGTGTTGTATACTAAATCCAATCCAATGAGACACTCTCACTTTCAAATAATTAAGGCACAATTTCTACAATGTTATCTCCCTGCTAATCATACATTTGTAATATTTATCCAAGACATGTACGGAGCAATAATTATGGGTCATTAATAATGAAATTACAGTTTATTTACTGTGTACAATTATACCAGCTATCAAAGTGATGCCTGGAATATAAGTGAAGAGCTTTGTATACACTGGCGACTTCTTTGTGCCTTTTCTTTGTTTGATTATGATTAATTTATACAGGCCCACGGTAGATTGTTTTATTTGATTTGCTCTTTTACTGTTGGTTTTATAGCCTAGCCTCAGCTCATGGTTATTGGAGCCCAATGAATGGAAATGTGTTGGATTAAATATTGTGCAAGGTTGAGTTTCACATATTTTTGGTATCTAATTAAATAAAGTGAGCCAAGGCATGTGTGACCAATAACAACAAACTGTAAAAAGTCCTATAATAGACTAAAGCTTTGGACACCAGATTTTTGTGTGTTTGTAACTGCTGTGAAATGGAGCCAGTGGAAGCAATGCATAGTAGAAATTTTATTGTCTGATCCGTGCAGATGGGATGAGACCATAATACGCAACCCATCTGCCTGCTGAGCTTGCTGCAAAGCCGTATAGCTGTTCAAAAAAGAAGTGGGAAAGGGACCAGTCAAGCAATTTGGGAGCTCAGTAGGCTTTCTATGTGCTCTGATAACTTGTATTGTAAAGAGCGAGTTTATGACCGTAAAGGTCAGACCAGGTTATTGTATGCCTGTGCTTCAAACCGGCCAAAGTATACTTAGTATCAAAAACTTTGCATGGTATAATTATGCAATATCACCAACAAAGACATACAATAAATCTTTCACCAAGGACACTTACTGTACTTTAGAACATACTATAGATGCGAGATTGCTTTTACGCCCTATTCCTTACTGCATATTTATACATATTAACATCATATATACGTACATATGGCACGTATAATAAAGTATGGATGCAATCTATGAGAATAGGTACAGTGTGTAACAACATTTATCAACCACTTAGTTACAAGTTATATAATGCTATGTCTTGTCTCTAGTAAGCTGCATAGAGGGACGCTTAAAGGAAAAGTGTTATTTTAATTAGATGTAATGAGGGACAAACAACAAAAGAGATTACAAGTAGGTTTAATTAACAGCTGAAATTCTTCTCGGCTGGAAACAGCCTTTATGCACAATGTATAGTACAGAGTATTGAAGAAACATTGTTGTGTTTGCCATGTATATGTATAGTAAGGGTATATCGTCTCCAGAGTCTCTGAGTCCTCAGATTACTACAAATATAATTTAGTAATACTGTTTCTTATCAAATCATATAAAAATCAGTATAATGTCAGCTCATACAATGCTCTTAGGGACTGCAACATCTTCTTGTGCTTGGGCTGCTGTCTAGCCACATAATGATAGACAATAATAGGCATGAGCTAAATACAATCTTTAGTTAATCTATTAAAACATACATATGATGAGAGCCAGACTCAAAGTACAAAATATTAAAAGCTATGCACCTTTGTTGCTGTGCCCCAGACCAGTCTGACATTATTATTAGAGATGAGCGAACAGTGTTCTATCGAACACATGTTCGATCGGATATCAGGGTGTTCGCCATGTTCGAATCGAATCGAACACCACGTGGTAAAGTGCGCCAAAATTCGATTCCCCTCCCACCTTCCCTGGCGCCTTTTTTGCACCAATAACAGCGCAGGGGAGGTGGGACAGGAACTACGACACCGGGGGCATTGAAAAAAATTGGAAAAAGTCATTGGCTGCCGAAATCAGGTGACCTCCATTTTAGACGAATAGTGGATTTCAAATCCGGGTCATATGAGAATGTGAACTTTGTGACTATGAGACAGGGATAGCTGTACAGGCAGGGATAGCTAGGGATAACCTTTATTTAGGGGGGAATGTTATTAAAAATAACTTTTTGGGGCTCTATCGGGTGTGTAATTGTGATTTTTGTGAGATAAACTTTTTCCCATAGGGATGCATTGGCCAGCGCTGATTGGCCGAATTCCGTACTCTGGCCAATCAGTGCTGGCCAATGCATTCTATTAGCTTGATGAAGCAGAGTGTGCACAAGGGTTCAAGCGCACCCTCGGCTCTGATGTAGCAGAGCCGAGGCTGCGCAAGGGTTCAAGCGCACCCTCGGCTCTGATGTAGGAGAGCCGAGGGTGCACTTGAACCCTTGTGCACCCTCAGCTCTGCTACATCAGAGCCGAGGGTGCGCTTGAACCCTTGTGCACACTCTGCTTCATCAAGCTAATAGAATGCATTGGCCAGCGCTGATTGGCCAATGTATTCTATTAGCCTGATGAAGTAGAGCTGAATGTGTGTGCTAAGCACACACATTCAGCTCTACTTCATCGGGCTAATAGAATGCATTGGCCAGCGCTGATTGGCCAGAGTACGGAACTCGACCAATCAGCGCTGGCTCTGCTGGAGGAGGCGGAGTCTAAGATCGCTCCACACCAGTCTCCATTCAGGTCCGACCTTAGACTCCGCCTCCTCCGGCAGAGCCAGCGCTGATTGGCCGAAGGCTGGCCAATGCATTCCTATGCGAATGCAGAGACTTAGCAGTGCTGAGTCAGTTTTGCTCAACTACACATCTGATGCACACTCGGCACTGCTACATCAGATGTAGCAATCTGATGTAGCAGAGCCGAGGGTGCACTAGAACCCCTGTGCAAACTCAGTTCACGCTAATAGAATGCATTGGCCAGCGCTGATTGGCCAATGCATTCTATTAGCCCGATGAAGTAGAGCTGAATGTGTGTGCTAAGCACACACATTCAGCACTGCTTCATCACGCCAATACAATGCATTAGCCAGTGCTGATTGGCCAGAGTACGGAATTCGGCCAATCAGCGCTGGCTCTGCTGGAGGAGGCGGAGTCTAAGGTCGGACCTGAATGGAGACTGGTGTGGAGCGATCTTAGACTCCGCCTCCTCCAGCAGAGCCAGCGCTGATTGGTCGAGTTCCGTACTCTGGCCAATCAGCGCTGGCCAATGCATTCTATTAGCCCGATGAAGTAGAGCTGAATGTGTGTGCTTAGCACACACATTCAGCTCTACTTCATCAGGCTAATAGAATACATTGGCCAATCAGCGCTGGCCAATGCATTCTATTAGCTTGATGAAGCAGAGTGTGCACAAGGGTTCAAGCGCACCCTCGGCTCTGATGTAGCAGAGCCGAGGCTGCACAAGGGTTCAAGTGCACCCTCGGCTCTCCTACATCAGAGCCGAGGGTGCGCTTGAACCCTTGTGCAGCCTCGGCTCTGCTACATCAGAGCCGAGGGTGCGCTTGAACCCTTGTGCACACTCTGCTTCATCAAGCTAATAGAATGCATTGGTCAGCACTGATTGGCCAGAGTACGGAATTCGGCCAATCAGCGCTGGCCAATGCATTCTATTAGCCCGATGAAGTAGAGCTGAATGTGTGTGCTAAGCACACACATTCAGCACTGCTTCATCACGCCAATACAATGCATTAGCCAGTGCTGATTGGCCAGAGTACGGAATTCGGCCAATCAGCGCTGGCTCTGCTGGAGGAGGCGGAGTCTAAGATCGCTCCACACCAGTCTCCATTCAGGTCCGACCTTAGACTCCGCCTCCTCCAGCAGAGCCAGCGCTGATTGGCCGAATTCCGTACTCTGGCCAATCAGCACTGGCTAATGCATTGTATTGGCTTGATGAAGCAGTGCTGAATGTGTGTGCTTAGCACACACATTCAGCTCTACTTCATCGGGCTAATAGAATGCATTGGCCAGCGCTGATTGGCCGAATTCCGTACTCTGGCCAATCAGCACTGGCTAATGCATTGTATTGGCTTGATGAAGCAGTGCTGAATGTGTGTGCTTAGCACACACATTCAGCTCTACTTCATCGGGCTAATAGAATGCATTGGCCAATCAGCGCTGGCCAATGCATTCTATTAGCGTGAACTGAGTTTGCACAGGGGTTCTAGTGCACCCTCGGCTCTGCCACATCAGATTGCTACATCTGATGTAGCAGTGCCGAGTGTGCATCAGATGTGTAGTTGAGCAAAACTGACTCAGCACTGCTAAGTCTGCATTCGCATAGGAATGCATTGGCCAGCATTCGGCCAATCAGCGCTGGCTCTGCCGGAGGAGGCGGAGTCTAAGGTCGGACCTGAATGGAGACTGGTGTGGAGCGATCTTAGACTCCGCCTCCTCCAGCAGAGCCAGCGCTGATTGGCCGAATTCCGTACTCTGGCCAATCAGCACTGGCTAATGCATTGTATTGGCTTGATGAAGCAGTGCTGAATGTGTGTGCTTAGCACACACATTCAGCTCTACTTCATCGGGCTAATAGAATGCATTGGCCAATCAGCGCTGGCCAATGCATTCTATTAGCGTGAACTGAGTTTGCACAGGGGTTCTAGTGCACCCTCGGCTCTGCTACATCAGATTGCTACATCTGATGTAGCAGTGCCGAGTGTGCATCAGATGTGTAGTTGAGCAAAACTGACTCAGCACTGCTAAGTCTGCATTCGCATAGGAATGCATTGGCCAGCCTTCGGCCAATCAGCGCTGGCTCTGCCGGAGGAGGCGGAGTCTAAGGTCGGACCTGAATGGAGACTGGTGTGGAGCTATCTTAGACTCCGCCTCCTCCAGCAGAGCCAGCGCTGATTGGTCGAGTTCCGTACTCTGGCCAATCAGCACTGGCCAATGCATTTCTATGGGGAAAAGTTAGCTTGCGAAAATCGCAAACTGACAGGGATTTCCATGAAATAAAGTGACTTTTATGCCCCCAGACATGCTTCCCCTGCTGTCCCAGTGTCATTCCAGGGTGTTGGTATCATTTCCTGGGGTGTCATAGTGGACTTGGTGACCCTCCAGACACGAATTTGGGTTTCCCCCTTAACGAGTTTATGTTCCCCATAGACTATAATGGGGTTCGAAACCCATTCGAACACTCGAACAGTGAGCGGCTGTTCGAATCGAATTTCGAACCTCGAACATTTTAGTGTTCGCTCATCTCTAATTATTATTTTTAAAAAGAAATGGCCTCTCGAAGGTTATATGTAAATTAGCTCTTATATACCAAATGGGTGGGAACTAGAGATGAGCGAGTAGTGAAATATTCAAGATTCGATATTCGTGTCGAGTAGAGCCTCAATATTCGACTACTCGATCGAATATCAAATCCCATTATATTCTATGGGAAAAAATGCTCGTTTCAGGGGAAACCACTATTCAACTAAAGGAGAGTCACCAAGTCCATGAGTAGCAGGAGGAGAGTGTTTAGGAGGAGTGGGCATCATTCGACCAATCAATGCTGGTTCTGCCGGAGGCTCATCTGTGACGAGGCGGAGTCTAAGATCAGACCACAATGGAGTTTTCTGTGGTCCGATCTTAGACTACGCCTCCTCACAGACAAGCCTCCAGCAGAACCAGCGTTGATTGGCCGAATGCTGTTCACTGTATAGTATTCCGCCAATCAACGCATGTCAATGCATTCCTATGAGAAAAAGTCAGCTCCCGCATAACACAAGCTGCCAGCTCTCCCGACTAGCAAGGACAAGTCTGCTGCAAAATCAACGCTGGTTCTGAATCAAATCTTTACTGAGGATAGCGAGTAGTATTCAAACGAGTACGAGTATTTCAAATACCGTAGTATTCTATCGAATACCTACTCGATCGAATACTACTCGCTCATCTCTAGTTGGAACCTTTGGTTTTCCTCGTAGAAAATAAAGGGCTATTGTATATAAGGGTTATGATGATACTGTACTTTTTAGAGCATGTTAGCTATTAGAGAGGATCGTCTTCCTATGAGCTAATATCGTAAGTAATTTCTATTGTATCTCTCAGCACTGTAGAACTATAGTGCTATAGACAATATAGGACTTAGTATTAGACCATCATAGCTTTCTAGAGATGGTCCATAACCAAATCGGGCAATTTGATTTTTTTTTTTTTTTGTGAAATACTTGAGGTTTGGTTAATCTAGGGATTTATTATGATTTCCATATTTGGGTTCAGGAAACTTCCCTTAATTTGGCATAAATGCAAATGGCATAAATATGGCAGGGATTTGCCTCCCTCTGGATTAACAGTGTAGCATTCTACTCTACGTAGGTTGGACTTGACAGACTTGCTTCATTTTATCCCTTAACTATATAACTACAACTGATTCTTAATAAAAAAAAAACCCTTAAGAATAATTAAATTAAATATTTTAATACCTCTTCCTAATAATTTTTAAAAATATTTTTTATTTTATTCTTCCTTGGTTGAAAACCATAAAAATTTAGTAACAAATAAACACAGCTTTTATTTCAAGGCAAAACTGCTTTTAACAAAAACTTTTAAAAAAATTGTCAAAAAAGTAAAAGTAACACCGTGTTTAAGGTTTATGTTTAAACTGTCTTACATTATGAAAAACTATAGTGCATAGTATTTTTTTAAGTTTTATTGAAAATGCAGCCCACTGTGCTTTTCAGACTACTCTGTCCTATAAAATACTTTGACTATTCTAGTTTACTTTCGCCACTAAAGTCTATAGGCATTTCCTTATATTTGTTAAGCCTCATACATTGACAGTACATTGACAGTAGATATAGATATAGTATTGGCACCCCTGAAATTTTTACAAAAAATAAAGTATTTCTCACAGAAAATGATTGCAATGATATATCTTTGTTATACACATGTTTATTTCATTTTTGTGTGTTTGAACAACGCAAAAAGGCTGAGGAAAAAGACAAATTTCACACAATTTTTGGTAAAGCAAATTGTTCTACTGTTTACCAAAAACGAGATGAGGCCTACAAAGATAAGAACATAGTACCAATAGTCAAATATGATGAAGGTTCAAAAAATGTTTTGGAGTTGTTTTGCTGCCTCTGAAACTGGGTGCCTTAACTAGGTACAAGGCATCAAGAAATCTGAAAATTACCAGTGTCAGAAAGCTGGCTTGGTGTCCTAGGTCATGGGTCTCCAAACAGAACAATGACCCCAAACATACTTGAAAAAGCACCCAGAAATGGATGGAAACCAAGTGCTGATGAGTTCTGATGTGGCCAGACCGGATCTACATCCATTAAAGAGTGGGACAAAATTCCAATTGAGAGGTTTAAGCAGTTTGTTAATGATTAGAGATGAGCGAAAAAAATGTTCGAGGTTCGAAATCCGATTCGAACAGCCGCACACTGTTCGACTGTTCGAACGGGTTTTGAACCCCATTATAGTCTATGGGGGGAAATGCTCGTTTCAGGGGTACGCAACATTCAATCAAATTCTACTTACCAAGTCCATGAGTGAGGGTCGGGCTGGATTCTTCTTCCTGCACAGCGTTCCCGCGTCCTCTTCCGGCCTTGAATTCACTCTGCTAGGCATCGGGCCTAGGCAGAGCCAACTGCGCATGCCCGCGCCTGCATGGACATGCGCAGTCGGCTCTGCCCAGGCCCGATGCCTAAGCAGAGTGAATGCAGAGCCGGAAGACGCCGCGGGGACGCTGCGCAGGGATAAAGACTTCTAAAGGTAAGAGAAGAACCAGCGTTGATTGGCAATGTATAGCATTCTGCCAATCAACGCTGGTTCTGCATAGAATCTTAACTTCGAACAGCTAGTAGAATTCGATCGAGTACGAGTATTTCGAATACCGTAGTATTCGATCAAACACCTACTCGATCGAGTACTACTCACTCATCTCTATTAATGATTATAGGACGTGATTGATTTCAGTTATTTTTTCCATACAATGTTCAAACAAATATCAAGTTGAGGGTGTCAGGAATTTTGTCTGGCCCATTTTTGGCTTTTTTTTTCTCTCTTTTTTTTTTTTTTGTGTTGTTCAAATATACACAAAGGAGATAAGGAGATAAAATTGTGTATAGCAAAACATGCAATTACTTAATTTTCTGGAAAAAATTCAGGGGTGCCAACACGTGCAGCCATGATAGATAGATAGATAGATAGATAGATAGATAGATAGATAGATAGATAGATAGATAGATAGGAGAGAGATAGATAGATAGATAGATAGATAGATAGATAGACTTAAACAAATCTTCCATTTTCATCTTCACACTACAATGTACATTATTCTCCAAAAAGTCTATCTGCTTCAATTATTTCATGGAATTTATTATTGATCATAACTGTGGCAATTAGAATTTTATGAACATGGAAGAGTGACAAAGCCGTATCAACAAAATATGCGGCATGTACCGTTATTAGAAAACAGATTCATGATTTGTAGATAAGGAATAGACAACTGGTTTAATGATCAAAGATGAGATTTCTTGCTTGGTTAGTGCTATAAAATAAATGCAATAAAATTTAATAGCAGTTCACAATTAATGAAAATGAATAGTGCTTGAGCTGAAAACGGCAAAAGACTTATTTCCCTCTCATCTTTTGTATGTGGAAACAAGATAATTAATAGAAAATCAAATGGAAAAGCCTCGACTTTGTTTTGAACACTATTACTTTTTACCACCTAACCATGTTGTATAACAATTACTCTCTGAATGAATTTCTACCTCTTCACTATAATCTCCTATTGTAGAAATAAAAATTACATATATTTAATTTGGTTATTGTCACAGCTCTTATTGGAAGTATCTTGCATTCAATTATTTCCAATCTGCTGAATAGCAGATCTAACCAGTATTAAGGGGCTACCTCTGCTTGATAGAATATGAGTACTATGTATGGCTGGTGTTATGTTTGTTTAGAAACATAAACTAATAATGAAACTTATAAGGCCGAGATATATCTCAAATGATCGAACAAAACTTCATTTACGGTATATGCTAGGCCAGGTTCTTATCTGCATTCGGTATTTAGTTTGGGGAGTCCACATGGGGACCCCCCGAATGGAATACCAAACGCATGGACAAGCGGTGACCAATGAAAGCGCATGGACCTCATAGACTATAATGGAGTCCGTGTGTTTTCCACGCGGTGTCCGCATGAATCATACTGAGAGAAAAGTACTTAATGAACTACTTTCCTCTCCACATGACTTGTTTGGACAGCACGCAGAAAGCACAGACCCCATTATAGTCTAGGCTAGGTTTACACAGTGGAAAATGAAGAGAAATTACTCATTTTCGGCTATTATAATCAACTGCAGGATTACTGTAACGGACTGCTGATGTCAACTGTCTCTTTCCTCTTCTGATTAGGACTAGAGATGAGCGAGTAGTACTCGATCGAGTAGGTGTTCGATTGAATACTATGGTATTCGAAATACTCGTACTTGATTGAGTACTACTAGCTGTTCGAAGTTAAGATTCGATGCAGAACCAGCGTTGATTGGCAGAATGGTATACATTGCCAATCAATGCTGGTTCTTCTCTTACCTTTAGAAGTCTTCTCCCTGCGCAGCGTCCCCACGGCGTCTTCCGGCTCTGAATTCACTCTGCCAGGCATCGGGCCTGGGCAGAGCCGACTGCGCATGTCCGCTTGTAGTGTGGGCATGCGCAGTCCGCTCTGCCCAGGCCCGATGCCTAGCAGAGTGAATTCAAGGCTGGAAGAGGACGTGGGGACGCTGCGCAGGGAGAAGAATCCAGCCCGACCCTCATTCATGGACTTGGTAAGTAGAATTTGATCGAATGTTGCGTACCCCTGAAACGAGCATTTCCCCCATAGACTATAATGGGGTTCGAAACCCGTTCAAACAGTCGAACAGTGTGCGGCTGTTCGAATCGGATTTAAAACCCCGAACATTTTAGTGTTCGCTCATCTCTAATTAGGATCATTTAAATGGGCTCATTTAGCAGGAATTGCCAAGCCATGGAATCTGTGGCAAGATTAAGCAGGATGGTGATTTTTTTCAATATCCCGCTATGATCTATCCATCCATTGAAAGCAATATGAGGCAATATGAGGACGGAATCTACCATGGATTTGGGGGCGGAATCGGCACCAAAATCCATGGCAGATTCTACTATGTGAACCTACCCCCATGGGTTTTGGTCATCTGTTCAACTGATCAGTTTTGCCATTTTCCAACATCCATACCTCTGTTCTGAAATGTAAAAGTGGGACTGTGTTTCCACTGAGAAATAATCTGTGTGTAATGGGGAGAGGATAGGGCCGATCTGTTAAATGGTTCTACATATAAATTAGCAGCTTCCCTTGTAGGCCCAAATCCACTTGAAATCCACTTTATATAAATGTATTAATAAAATAACTGGGAATTATTATTTTTTTCATATTTCTTAATTTGTATTGTTCTGCATTAATATACACACATTTCACTGTAAAGTGGAAAATATATATGAAGGCATGAATCATTTTAACAACTTTTCAACAGTACCTACATGCCATGAAAGCAAATCATATCACACTCTGAATTTTAATTATCTTCCTTTCATTCTAAATGCAAATTTAAATCATTAGGCTCCCTTAACTCACAAATAGCTAATGGTTGGCAGAAAGTGATTTGTAATTCTATCAATAATTGGTTTTCATTGATTCATGAATGAACAATTTCTACTGATATTGTGCTACTCATAAGCTGATTTATTTGCCCATCTGCAGGTGCAGCCCAAATTATCTTTAATTCTGAATTATGGTAATATGGCATGTCAGTATGGAACAAAACCTTACCAAAACCTATATCCTATAGGTATGGGGAAGAGGGGAAGGCATTTATCAAGCCTCCTGCACCCATGTTTTTCTAAATCTTCCATTTATCAAGTTTTATGTTGTATTCACAAGATTTACCAAGAGTTTACACTAATTTTGAAGGTTTTTACATATCACACTTTTTTATATGTAGTAGCAGTTTCACTCGAATGGGGCTGAGCTGCAAACAGTGCCATGTAACTGATGATTTTGACATAACTATGTTGTGACGCAGATGCAGAACTCACCTGTATAAAAAAAAAAAAAGTGATATTGAATTTTGGTATACTGTATAATGTACTGTATATATCCCCCCAAAAAATTGAATTTCAAGTAGTAATTTTAAGGAATTGTTAAACTGTAAAAAAAAAAAAAAAATCTTCACCCATTAGAGGACACATTTTATGCATTTATTTAGATCTAGAACAAGGCACTGTAGGAACGAACCTAAAAAATATCTAAAAAATATTGATCCTATAAGTGCAATTTTACAACCTGACACATGGGACTAAATATGGCCTTTGCTCTAAAGTAGAGCAGATACACTAGCTGCTGGGTCTGTGCTGTTTCACACAGCAGGAACCTGGTAGCATTGACCATGGTCAAATGTGACTATGGTATCTGAGTGGCCACTTTCTCTTTCACTATGAGAAAACTGGAGATGTCTTGTTACCTTCTGCAGGCTCCCAGTCCTGCCATAATAATGAAGTCTGCCTGCAGTGGTATTGCAGTTTATGGCACAAGCAATCTGAAGATCACATGTTCAAGCCCCCAAGAGGGGTTAAAAAAAGAAAAATTAAAAAAAAAAAAAAAAAAATATTCAAAAAAATTAAGACAACCTAAAAGTTCATCCCCCTTTCCCTAGAAAACATATGAATATAAATAAATAAAAGTAAACATATACACATCTCCAAGTCCAAAAATGCCCAAAATATTAAAATATAAAAACATTTGTCCCATATGGTAAATGCCGTAGCAGCAAAAAAATGTAAATGCCTGAATTGATGTTTTTTTGCCAATTTCCTCCCTAAAGAAGTTGAATAAAAAGTGATCAAAATATTATACATTACCCACCATGGTATCATTAAAAACGAATTAGTGTCCCATAAAAATACTTCTTATACAGCTCTGTATACTGAAATCTAAAAAGTTACAGCTGTCAGAATATGGTGATTCAAAGATTTTTTTTCATTCCAAAAAAACTTTTGTAAAGTGATTAAAACACGAAAAAAGCAATTAAATTTGGTATCACAGGGATAATACTGACCTGGAGAATAAAGCTAACTTGGCATTTTTACTGCATACTGGACGCCATGTAAACAAAACCTGAAAACCTGTACAAAAATGGTTATACTGATTTTTTTTTTTTTTTTTTTGCTTCCCAGTACACTGTACAGAATAATAAATGGTAGTATTTTGACGTAAAACTTGTCAAGCAAAAATCAAGTGCTCATATGACTACGTATCTGAAAAATTTGAAAGTTATAGCTTTGGAAATGCAGGGAGTAAAAAATGAAAATGTAAAAATGAAAAAAGTTTGTGTCACGTAAGGGTTAAAGGGGTTGTTCTCTTTCAGATGAATATTGAGACACAAATGTAATTATTGATGAAATGAAAACTTATACAATGTTCTAATATATTTTCTGTATCAATTCCTCATGGTTTTCTAGATCTCTGCTTGCTGTCATCCATTCTGCTTACTTCCAGTGGTCTATTCCACAAGAGTCTTATTCTTGGCACCCCGATTAACAGCTGATTGAAAAACTTTAAACCAGGCACAATGCCCTACATAGGCTGTGTCTTATACTGCAACTGAGTGGCAAAGGGATGAAGTGCAGAAAGATGACATGGTGAACGACATAGGAGATGATGTGGCTGACAAAAGAGGCTGCATTGTTCCCCTGAGCACTTCTGCCCCTAAATCAGCTGATCATAGGTACGTCAGGAGTTGGACTCCCACTGATTTGATATTCATGATGTTATGTATGAATACAGTTTACAATCAGCTTTCAGGAAGAGGTCATAAAACCAGGACTACCAACTATTATGGCAAAAGAGATACTACACACCTGAGTTGATACAAAACCAAATTCTGGACGTCTTCACCAGAGCTCCTAGTGGTGGAATAGGAATTTACAGGTTCCTTCTGTTGGAGTTAGTAACAACCAAGCAGTGTACCATCAGCAGACCCAGAATATCAGACTACTCACAGTAGGACCGTAGGACCTGGCAGAGAATCGAAGAGTATGTTCGTTCAGATGTCCACAGCTTTCGTAGCAGACGAGGATAGGGTGAGTTCTATTGCACCAGAGCAAGCGTGAGAGCAGTAGGGCTCAGAACAATTATAAAATAGGATGGCTGTCTATCCGGTCGGCAGCAGACATGACTGAGAAGTACAAACGGGAGTAGCGGTGGAGTAGTCGTCTATCCTGTTGGCAAGATGGTAGCAGGGTACAGAGCATGAGGAAGAAGCAGGTCCGTGAGCAAAACAATGGGTACATGGGAGCCAATTCAGTAGACAGGAGTGAGGTCAAACAACAAAGCCAGGGGTCAGAAACACAAGAGCAAGGTACAAAGGGACGAAAGCCAAACTAACAGGATAACAACAGAATAACCAGCAACTAGGTTCAAAGAGGAGTGGCCTTTTAAAGACCTGGGAAACAAACAGGTGATCAAGCCTAAAAGGGGAACACACACCAAGTAGAAAAGACATTAGAGGGAAGTTGGTGCACTCACAATAGCAATCACTGAGGTTCCAGCTCTGCTCCTAACAGATGACTTCTGCTACACTCTGCTTCTCATTGTGTACAGTGAACGGGTTTGGGAAACATAAGGGTCACTTCATCCAGTTATATTTCTGGCAGCTGCATATAAATTTCCAAATCCTAACTTTGTTTTTAACTGATGAGATCTCTGGCTATGTTACACATAGAACTACAACCGTATGGTCACATGACCTGGATACCATACACATTGAGAAGCAGGGTACAACTCTCAATAGAGAAACTAAACAAAGAGTAAAGCAACGCAGGATTTCACAGAAAGGAGTCAAAATTTAATAAAGCATATTGCAAAATTCATTATTGATACTAAAGATTGTTAATGGTACAAAAAGTTTTTGGAAAGTTTACTTATGATTTACATATATAGAAAGGGTTTTCTATTTGTGAGAAATCTTAGACTTTCAACTAATTTTCAAGCCACACAGCAATATTTCTATTATATAATAAATGTTGAAGAAAGTAATAGCTGTGTGTAGCTTTTGAGTTGACTAGCTCTGCATTTTCCTGCCATACAAAAACCAAAATATAATCACAAAAAAGCAAGTTATGTATTATAAATATTGATATCACAATTGTAATTTATAGAATTTCCTATAATTTTCAAATGAAATAGATCAAATATTCTATTTGATTCTCTATTATCTTGACAGAATCCGTCTTTTACTATGAAACACAAATGACACCCATCAACATTCAGCATTCAATCTCTTTGTTTTGCTAAGATTCTGAATTTCTAACACATAATTAGATCATCCAAGTTCTGTTCATACAATTCTCTGCCTCAAGCAGCTGGTATTCTTTTGTCATCTGAACCAACTTTACTATAGAAGAATATATTATGAAGTGGGAAAAATATCATTCCTGAGGGAGGTTTTTCCCAGCTAAAATAAGTACTGCAGTTCCCCGCAACTGCCAAAGCATTTATGTTTATGGGGCTCTTATATGACCAGATGCGACTTAATCATCAGCTTTGCTTATGTGTGTGAAATATTGCTTTAAACTCTTCTTTTCCATGCATATGCCTGGCCGGAGGTAAAATATCATGGTTACACTTATGGTTTTCTGAATGGTTTATGATGATTTATGGCTTACCAACAAGGTTTCATGCAGCAGAGATCTTCACAAGGTGTTAAGATAATAAATAGCAACACACTTTTGTTATTTTTGTTAATATGATGTTAAATGCTTAAGTTCTATTTCTCCTGCATTATTAATTTTACAAAGAACTGCACAGAGGAAATGAATGTTTGCCTAGAGGACTAGCTACTAAAGATATACAAAGGAGATAATAGCAGTTTTCAAACACTATGCACTAGAGAAATATGCTTTGTCTCTTTTGCATTCCAAAGGTCATCCCCGTATGATCTAGGTACATCCATTAAACACAGAGTTAATGGATTGGACTAATTTTCTTTTGTGAATAAATGTGTAAAAGTGGTAGGTCATATGTAAAGAGGATTGCTGCCATCGGTAGGCAAAAGTACATGGCCATATCAAATACTGTGTTCTGTTCTTTGTAAAAAATCGTATTCTAAAACCATTTACTGTGGTTATAACAGCCTGACTGTAGCAGTCACATAAGAAATGCTAAAGTCATTGGGACATATTTACTAGAGATGAGCGAACAGTGTTCTATCGAACACATGTTCGATCGGATATCAGGGTGTTCGCCATGTTCGAATCGAATCGAACACCGCGTGGTAAAGTGCGCCAAAATTCGATTCCCCTCCCACCTTCCCTGGCGCCTTTTTTGCACCAATAACAGCGCAGGGGAGGTGGGACAGGAACTACGACACTGGGGGCATTGAAAAAAATTGGAAAAAGTAATTGGCTGCCGAAATCAGGTGACCTCCATTTTAGACGAATAGTGGATTTCAAATCCGGGTCATATGAGAATGTGAACTTTGTGACTATGAGACAGGGATAGCTGTACAGGCAGGGATAGCTAGGGATAACCTTTATTTAGGGGGGAATGTTATTAAAAATAACTTTTTGGGGCTCTATCGGGTGTGTAATTGTGATTTTTGTGAGATAAACTTTTTCCCATAGGGATGCATTGGCCAGCGCTGATTGGCCGAATTCCGTACTCTGGCCAATCAGTGTTGGCCAATGCATTCTATCAGCTTGATGAAGCAGAGTGTGCACAAGGGTTCAAGCGCACCCTCGGCTCTGATGTAGCAGAGCTGAGGCTGCACAAGGGTTCAAGCGCACCCTCGGCTCTGATGTAGGAGAGCCGAGGGTGCACTTGAACCCTTGTGCACCCTCGGCTCTGCTACATCAGAGCCGAGGGTGCGCTTGAACCCTTGTGCACACTCTGCTTCATCAAGCTAATAGAATGCATTGGCCAGCGCTGATTGGCCAATGCATTCTATTAGCCCGATGAAGTAGAGCTGAATGTGTGTGCTAAGCACACACATTCAGCACTGCTTCATCACGCCAATACAATGCATTAGCCAGTGCTGATTGGCCAGAGTACGGAATTCGGCCAATCAGCGCTGGCTCTGCTGGAGGAGGCGGAGTCTAAGATCGCTCCACACCAGTCTCCATTCAGGTCCGACCTTAGACTCTGCCTCCTCCAGCAGAGCCAGCGCTGATTGGCCGAATTCCGTACTCTGGCCAATCAGCACTGGCTAATGCATTATATTGGCGTGATGAAGCAGTGCTGAATGTGTGTGCTTAGCACACACATTCAGCTCTACTTCATCGGGCTAATAGAATGCATTGGCCAGCGCTGATTGGCCAGAGTACGGAATTCGGCCAATCAGCGCTGGCTCTGCTGGAGGAGGCGGAGTCTAAGATCGCTCCACACCAGTCTCCATTCAGGTCCGACCTTAGACTCCGCCTCCTCCAGCAGAGCCAGCGCTGATTGGCCGAATTCCGTACTCTGGCCAATCAGCACTGGCTAATGCATTGTATTGGCGTGATGAAGCAGTGCTGAATGTGTGTGCTTAGCACACACATTCAGCTCTACTTCATCGGGCTAATAGAATGCATTGGCCAGCGCTGATTGGCCAGAGTACGGAATTCGGCCAATCAGCGCTGGCTCTGCTGGAGGAGGCGGAGTCTAAGATCGCTCCACACCAGTCTCCATTCAGGTCCGACCTTAGACTCCGCCTCCTCCAGCAGAGCCAGCGCTGATTGGCCGAATTCCGTACTCTGGCCAATCAGCACTGGCTAATGCATTGTATTGGCGTGATGAAGCAGTGCTGAATGTGTGTGCTTAGCACACACATTCAGCTCTACTTCATCGGGCTAATAGAATGCATTGGCCAGCGCTGATTGGCCAGAGTACGGAATTCGGCCAATCAGCGCTGGCTCTGCTGGAGGAGGCGGAGTCTAAGATCGCTCCACACCAGTCTCCATTCAGGTCCGACCTTAGACTCCGCCTCCTCCAGCAGAGCCAGCGCTGATTGGCCGAATTCCGTACTCTGGCCAATCAGCACTGGCTAATGCATTGTATTGGCGTGATGAAGCAGTGCTGAATGTGTGTGCTTAACACACACATTCAGCTCTACTTCATCGGGCTAATAGAATGCATTGGCCAATCAGCGCTGGCCAATGCATTCTATTAGCGTGAACTGAGTTTGCACAGGGGTTCTAGTGCACCCTCGGCTCTGCTACATCAGATTGCTACATCTGATGTAGCAGTGCCGAGTGTGCATCAGATGTGTAGTTGAGCAAAACTGACTCAGCACTGCTAAGTCTCTGCATTCGCATAGGAATGCATTGGCCAGCCTTCGGCCAATCAGCGCTGGCTCTGCCGGAGGAGGCGGAGTCTAAGGTCGGACCTGAATGGAGACTGGTGTGGAGCGATCTTAGACTCCGCCTCCTCCAGCAGAGCCAGCGCTGATTGGTCGAGTTCCGTACTCTGGCCAATCAGCACTGGCCAATGCATTTCTATGGGGAAAAGTTAGCTTGCGAAAATCGCAAACTGACAGGGATTTCCATGAAATAAAGTGACTTTTATGCCCCCAGACATGCTTCCCCTGCTGTCCCAGTGTCATTCCAGGGTGTTGGTATCATTTCCTGGGGTGTCATAGTGGACTTGGTGACCCTCCAGACACGAATTTGGGTTTCCCCCTTAACGAGTTTATGTTCCCCATAGACTATAATGGGGTTCGAAACCCATTCGAACACTCGAACAGTGAGCGGCTGTTCGAATCGAATTTCGAACCTCGAACATTTTAGTGTTCGCTCATCTCTAATATTTACTAATAGTGTCTAAGTTTCAGACTATGAAAATGAAAAGGACCAACCACTATGATTCGGTGAAAATCTGGTTTAAAGGAACTGCGCTCCCCTTGTTATGTTAAACAGTGACAATATCAAACTGTGAGTTTGATATTAATAAAGCCGTCACTGTTTAACATAACAAGAGGAGCGCAGTTCCTTTAAACCAGATTTTCACCGAATCTGAGTGGTTGGTCCTCCTTTTCATTTTCACCATCATTCACACCCGAGAGACGCAAGGTACATTGCAGCTATACCCCAAAAGGAGGACCCCTCCCCCCAGTTATATGTCTACTGCTATTACAGAGTTGTGGCTTAGATTCACAACTCTCCAAGGTGAGCTCTATTTTATTCTTTCTCCTGAATCAACACCCTTGAGATACTACACTACAGTTTGCTCAGTGTTCTCATATTTTGTCTTTGAGATTAAGTTTCAGACTAGACTTTGCCCAGATTTATCAAAGTGTCTTATGCTACTTCATGAATCTTATATACTGTTACGTTGTCTAGTCTAACATTACACCACTTAGTAGTTGACTTAAATAATTCTTGGCACATGGTGCCGCAAGTTGGGCAAGACTCCTTTTTCTCACAAGTTGGAGAAGCATCTAAAAAGAGTTTGCTACATCCCCATGGCAGTAACACATCACGGTTTTTCCTACATTGCTTTTCACAGAAAGTCCACAGAGGTTTCTTTTTCAATTACATCTACAGGGATACCACTGGTGGTTTTGGAAATCGCAGCATATCCACTGCACATAATTTTCTGCAATGTGTGGATGGGATTCACTAGAACCCCATCCACTTTGCAGTGACTGTAAAACCCTGTATTTTATTCCGCAGTGTTTCCGCTAAACTGAGGCATTTGCGCCACTGGGGGCCCTGGCCTAAAACACTTAATAAACGGGGAAATTTATCTATGTATGTTTTTTCTTTATTTTTCTTATTGTGAATCCAATATAATACATGTAAAACCATTTCAAAATTCGGTCATAGCTTCAAGAAGAAAGGCAAAAGAAAAAAAATATAGTTCATGAATGTGGCTGAATTATGTGGCTGAAATGAGTCACTGCAGCTTAGCTGCTACTCATGTGACTAGGAACTGATAGGAGCTACAGTAACATAGTCTGGCTCCTACATAGAGTTTGCAGCTGTCTGCTTCCTCCTCTATTATCTGAGTATCAGCTGCTGAGAACTACTGATCAGGGGAGAAGCCCACCAATATGATAGTATTGACGCAGTTTTGGCCCCCTTAAATGTTGTTCCTTAATATGACATTTATGATATGTCTACCACCCAACCCATACTCTCCGTTCACTCAATAACCTAACAGTTACATCCTCTATTATCAGAACCTCCCACGCTCATTGATATGGTCAGCAGGTTAACTTAAAAAAATAATAAATAATAACCTGTGGAGCCCAACTGGGCTCTGAGCCACAGAGCTACTCTGGTGTGAACAAGGACCGACAGTTAGCATCACTGCCGAGCTACTCCACCATCTGGGTGTGCTCTGTTGCCTCACAGAGACAGCCTCTGCAGCTCAGAGCAGCTGCTAAAGGAATAATAGTCTAGTCAGAACCTCTGAGTTAGACAATGACCAATTCAAAGCATGTACTACCAGTGCAAACTGAAACAAGGCAGCTTGCTGCAAGAGAACTAGGTGAGATTCTAACTAAAGGGGAAATTCTAACTAAGGCCAAACACAAAGCAACAGCACTGGAACCATGCACAGAACAATTCAGAATGAGGATCTGGAATGAGGCTAGGGCAGCGGGCTAACAAACCTGATCCCTTAAAGGGATTCTACCATTAAACTACCTTTTTTTTCTAATGAACACGTCGGAATAGCCTTAAGAAAGGCTATTCGTCTCCTACCTTTAGACATGGTCTCCGCCACGCCGTTCTGTAGAAATACCGGTTTTAACCGGTATGCAAATGAGCTCTTTGCAGCAATGAGGGCGGGCCCCAGAGCTGAAACACCGATGAGCGCGTCCCTATTGCTGCCCAGAGCTCTTTCCTGCGCCACCTCCTTCTTCTGCAGCAACTCCGCCTCTTCTGGCTTCTCTTGCTCTTGTAGTTCTATACAGGAGCATAGAGAGGCCACCCCAAAATGGCTGCCGGCCAGCTCCTGTATTGAAGTGCAAGAGCGGCTACCCCAAAATGGCTACCGGCCGTCTCCTGTATTGAACTGCAAGAGCGGCTACCCCAAAATGGCCACCGGCCAGCTCCTGTATTGAACTACAAGTGCGGCTACCCAAAAATGGCCGCCGGCCGCCGGGAATTTTTGGGTAGCCGCTCTTGCAGTTCAATACAGGAGCCGGTGGCCATTTTGGGGTGGCCTCTCTATGCTCCTGTACAGAACTACAAGAGCATGAGAAGCCAGAAGAGGCGGAGTTGCTGCAGAAGAAGGAGGCGGCGCAGGAAAGTAGGGGAAGGGCAGTCCCAATCAGCCAGCTCAGCTGCCTAAGCCGGGAGCCCATAGGTGGACAGCAGTTTCAGTCAACAGACCGAGCACGCCCACCGGATGCAAAGGAGTTAACCCTTGCTAAGCCGAACTGCCAGCTACAGGGAAATGGTGACAGCTGGCAGGACACTATAACAGCGGAACACGCCTTGCCGCAGCTGCCGCACTGTCCTAACACTTGGATGCAAGACTTCTCCTGAGTTGCACCATTTCTCTGGAATGCTCTATCCCGGACAATCAGATTAACTCCTAATTTCTACAGATTCAAGAGAAAACTAAAGACACATCTTTTCAGAAAGGCCTATCACAATTCCTAATGTAAACAGTACTGTAATTAGAAGCCCTAAAATTAACCCTTCTCTGTTACAGTCCCACATTACCCACATGATAGGATGTCATTTCAGGCTAACTTTATATGTCCAAGCACCATCCACATGTTAAAGGACAAGACTGGTGATGGCTCATAAAGTATTATGTTTGTGTAATGACAGTAACCTCTATTACAAAACTGACCACTGTATAAGCAATGCTACCTCCAATGGCAAGCCTACTACCTCTTGTGTCACCCCCCTCTATCTCATAGATTGTAAGCTCTTGCGATCAGGGCCCTCAGTCCTAGTGTGTGAAATTAATGTCTTTGTAATGTATCTTTTTGTCTGTATTTGAACCCTACAAATTGTACTGCGCTGCAGAATATGTTGGCACTATATACATAAAATTTTATTATTATTATTATTATTATTATTATTATTATTATTATTATTATTATTCAATCAGATACATCATACAATCCGAATTAATGTCAAATTATTAGGTGGAACCCCTAGAATGTCGAGTAGACACAAAGAATAGAAATTTTGTGTCAAAAAAGTCTCTGGTCATCTGGTGACTCCTAAGGACATATGTTCAACCAATAAGAAAGCTAAGGATGAACTCTTCTATATGTCTCCAGAAAATCCCTTTAACGCTAAAGACTATGATCCATGACACTTGCCTCATTCTGCACAATAATCTTAAATGCTGATAAAGGGAGAGAATGAAGGTTCATACTGGCAGCCTAATATTCCACAAGGCTCCTTGCAGCTATCTTGTATTAATACCTTCTTGTAACTACCATTAAAGAAGACTTTTCTCCAGTTCCAGCAACTCAATCCTTTAATAGGTACCGCTTCACCTATACTGGGAACCGTTGGAATTTTTTCTCTGGCTCCCACTGTTCCCAATTAATAATTTCTGTTAGCTTCTGCATCCAACATGCAAAGTGACCACCCGTGAGCGTCTTGTGCATCTCCAAGGCAAAACCGTTTTTTTTTAGCTGGACACAAAGTCAGACATGCAAGACTTTGTGTCCAGTTAAAAAAAATGGTTTCACTGCAGAGAGGCACAAGACGCTCACGGGCAGTCACTTTACAAACCCATTCAAGTGAATGGGATTGAAAACTGACCGCCAGGTTTCCGTCTCCTGTCTAGTTTCTTTCGGCAGAAGACGGAAACCCGAAAGCGGAGACCGGGCGCAGGTGTGAACCCGCCCTAACTAATCATGAGCCATGTAATAGAGCTATTTTGTTAATGAATGTACTATAATTAATATGTAATAATATTATTAATAATCAAATAAAAATGTCACATAAAGAAACACTACTGTAAATACTTTTAGAAAGTTGTCATAGGCTTTCTTCTAAAACTTGAATCTTGTTTGTACAATGAAGCGATTTATTCTACCTGTTTTAGGTCAATGACATGTAAGTAGAGAAGAGAGTACTGTATATCAATCCGAACATGTAAACTGCACCTTACAGCGGAATGAAACTGATCCGGTAATAAAATAGGCAGAACTTATGGTTGCTCTGTATTTAAGGAGATTTATGGGATGGCAGGAGGTTTGTAGGGTAGGAGCAGATATCGTTCTATGGCCTACTCTATTGTTAATATATACTGTTATGCCATAATCTTCTATGTTGTAGCCAACACAGTAATTGCTTAGTTTTTGCACAGTGTATAACTAAACCCAGGACTTGTTGTAATCAGTAATCATAAATAATGGATGCTATTTTCCTTTCCTTTGGTATGCATGGATGATTTGCATATCAAAGCTACGGCATGTGTATCCCTATTCTTAATATTTCGTTTAATCAATGCTGTTTTCTTTTCAGCAGTAAAAAAAAAAACAAAAAAAAAAACACCGATCCAGGTGCACTGCTATACCAAATGCAAGTTTATTATTTTTACAGTCACAAATGCCAAGATCTTTTTACGGCTCCTTCGGAGACTCAACTGCACATAGCTAATTTCTGTAATAGCATTAGAATGGCCCTGTCTCATTTATTCCAGGCATACTCTTAACTGTATGCTTTCTGCTTGAAATTACAAGCATGTCACACTCAAGCATTCAGAGCATGCAGGCACATTAGCAAAACGAGGCATCCGAGTATATTTTGGGCGACTGGTAGAACACAAGAACACTGTATATAGATAGATTTTTTAGTTTTCATTTTAGCTTTTCTTGACAGGGAAAGAAGTACTGTATCAGTACACTTAAAGAATCTGTGTCCTTCAGTTATAAGAACTGGAACTAGTAATATTATATATAGTCTAGGATTCTTTTTTTTTATTATCATTCTTGAATATATGTCTTTTTTATGTTAATATTTATTCTTAATACCTAAATAGGAGAGACCTGTCATTCATATTGAACCAGGCAGCGAGAAGGAGGATTTTGATGGGGTGCAACACACATTAACCAAAAGGAGTGAGTGAGCAGCTCACCAATGGACGTATTAAAAGAACACAACCTTTATTGATATGCATTAAAAGAAAGGTATTTTTAAAAATAAAACAGCAACCACTTAAATAAGGGTAAAAATATTTTTGTGTATAAACTCAAAACACATTAAGTGGCCAAGCAGTACTGTGTCTCTATAATTGACACTTATCTCTGCACTATTATGAACCACTAGTGTATCAAATACACATTGTATTTGATACACTAGTGGTTCATAATAGTGCAGAGATAAGTGTCAATTATAGAGACACAGTACTGCTTGGCCACTTAATGTGTTTTGAGTTTATACACAAAAATATTTTTACCCTTATTTAAGTGGTTGCTGTTTTATTTTTAAAAATACCTTTCTTTTAATGCATATCAATAAAGGTTGTGTTCTTTTAATACGTCCATTGGTGAGCTGCTCACTCACTCCTTTTGGTTACATTGATTTGGCACGTAATATCTCTTTATTGTTTACAAGTGGTGCAACACACATTGGGGCAAGTTTATTAACATTGGTGTACTGTAAGCTAGTGTTAAACTACCCGTGCAATAGAAAACCAGGGCACACACTGACTTATGTAGATGCTTGATTCTTTACATCAAAGTCTCAAGTATGTCGCAGTATACATAAATGAATCAGGATTGCATATAGATTAATCCATACGCAGCAGCTAAACAAGGAATGCATATCAACAACTGATCAATAGTACAAGGCTTTGGTCAGTTGTGACCTTTGTCAAGTAAGATCTACAATGGTGAAGACTTGATGTATACTGCCAGGAGGGGACATAATGCGTATGCACATGCTGTGACTTACCCCTCGTTCACATCTGCATTGGTATTCCATCTGGGGGAGTCCGCATGGGGACCCCCCAAACGGAATGCCAAAAGCAATTGCAAGCGCCGTGCAGTTAAAGCACACGGACCACATAGACTATAATGGGATCCATGTGCTTTCTGCACGCTGCCAGCACAAATCATGCGAATAGGAAAGTAGATAGTGAACTACCTTCCTGTCCACATGATCCCTGCGGAGATCTGGCGGCAAGCACATGGACCCCATTATAGTCTATGGGGTCTGTGTGCTTTTACTGCACAGTGCTTGCAATTACATTTGGTATTCTGTTCGGGGGGGTCCCCAATCGGACTTCCCCGGACAGAATACCAACACAGATGTGAATGAGGGGTTACATACATAAACTTTGATCTACTCAAGCAGCTATAGAAGCCAGTGTGGTATGATAGATAATAAATTTGTTAGGCCAAGGCATCCATGCCCTGGCTTTTCTACATCTCTGCTTCACGCCATCCATTTTTTTCTTTTGTTTTAAAGTGGCAAGCATGGCACAACATGAACCTTTTTTTTACATCCTAGGCAGTCTTCTGGTGTACAAGGCATTAATAGCTGCAATTTGGTAACACATGCAACACACATTTGTACAAAACTTGTGACTAATGCCATATATATATGTATATATATATATATATATATATATAGATATATATATATATATAGATTACAAAAACTTGTGACTAATGCCATATATATATATATATATATATATATATATATATATATATTACAGCAAACTCAGGATGTGCCACATTTTGAAAAAACACCATAAACCCCCCAAAATAAAGAAAGACAAAGAAAAAGCATGGTTTGCACATCATTTTATAATTCACTATTGTATTTCAACTAAGTAGTAGCCACAGTATGTCTGCAAAACCAGGGTTTTTTTTAAAATTTTGTTTGTTTTTGAATGTTATGTGTAAAACCACCCTTGGGCCCCATTCACACAATACAGGGTTACTTTGACTCTACTGTTATGTACTCTGAACATAATATGAAGTCAAGGCTGGAGTATTTCTGAAGCGGACAACATCAGAAACCAGTTCTATTCATAGGAGCTGTAGTCAGGTTGGATAAGCAGCCACTAATGCAGTTGTGTTATGCCTGTGCTATTCACAGACAGCACCACACCATGGATATTTTGTAGATGTTGGTCTATCTATGGTTGATCCATTTTATAATGTCTGTGAAAACCAGATCAACGTTTTTTTTCCATTTCCAATACTTTCTATGTCTCTAGATCTGTGAAAAATGTAGGACACATGGATGCCATCTGTTTTTTTTTCAAGGACCCATAGACTTTTATTGGTCTGATGCATCCTCTTCAGTGAAAAAAAAGGATATGCTTCCATTTTTATTAAATGGACCCATGGTCTGACTAATTATATTGAAATTAATAGATATAGTATTCAGTCCTCGACAAATGTGACTGACACACTATGTAAATGGAGACGTGAATGAGGCCTTAGAATGATTTTTTTGGCCCAAGTAGGTTTGTATGTATGGGTCCTTCCTAAAAGGTGTGACAAGAGACTAGTGGAAAGTGCTAGCACACTGCATATTACAGTATAGGTTTTCACAGTTGGGTTCAAATCCATAGTATACTAAATCATAAAAACAAAATTTTAACACAGAAAACAACATTTAGATTTGCTAGAATAGGGTGTCAAGCAGGTCATTGGTTACAACATGCCATCCAAACAAATGTAATGACTTTTATTTCCAATTTGTTAACACCAAATGAACAATGATGAAGTTATTTTTGAGCAGGGCTCAGAACAGGATACATAAGCATTTTTCTGTAATACAACTCTTCAAAGCAGTGAATATTATAATTACACTAATGAAGTCAGTCAATTGTTATTCATGGAACACTAGAACATTATTACAGCTCCACTTGAGCTACTCTTAGGAGTTATTTACACTGGATTAAATGAGCCGGCTTTCTTATAGAATGGTACAATTTACAACTATTTCGCAACTACAAATTCAGTTTTCTATCCCTGGATTATAAAATTGAGCTCACTATGAATCTTAAGTCTGACTTCTTTGTGGACATTTAATTTGGTTGCATTGTTATTGAGCTTTATTAGCCGTCTCATCAATTTATAAGGGATAAAATAGCAGAATTCGCAATAGAGATATATGGTTAATTCTTTTAACCATTCATTTGTCTTATTTGTTATTTGCAACTTCTTATGTGAAGTTTTTACATTTTGATCTACATTTTCTTTTTCCTATAATTGCTATTTTGCGTTAAACGACAATTTTAATATGATTTTTAGTCACTTGGCAAATTACTGTATAGCCCTAGCCTTAAAGTACAATTAATCAACATTTACATACTCTAAATAGCTCCCAAATTATGTTTCTCAATTGTTTATGATATCTGATATATATTTTTTATTGATAGAGATCCTTTGTATATTGTAGATACCGATATTCTTACCATTTTCTATTTGTTAGACATATCATGAGATGGGTGGAGTGAGATGACCAGCACGGGAAGAAACATGGGCATTATTTATTCTAAGTATGTTTATATGTGGTCACCCAGTGGATGGAAAATAGGTTGTAGTCATTTGAAGGTTTTGCTAGAATTTGGTAATAATGTGTTGAATTTGTACTGCAAGAAATTGTGGTCCATGTACAACATCTCATTTAATGTTACACTCATCAAAATTGACATTGCAATGCCAACAAGGAAAAGTCTGATGGAAATAACAGGATCAATAGACATGGTAATGATATGCAAATGATAAAAGAGTGGAAACAAGATATTTAAAACATCTTGACTTTTTCAGTATCGAGTGTGAGTGCCATGCCAAGCAGAAATACATTCACTTATATGCCATGGCATGATGTTAATGGGGTTTGAGGAATATAATGTAACGCTGAATACACTTGGACAAGCAAATTATCAAGATTGACTGCTGGTAGCAATTGCTGAACAATGCCCAGATGAGCTTGATGGGAGTCAAGTCTGGAGACACTATAGGCCAAGGCAGCACATGGCCACCCAGGCTGCTCACAATAGCAAGAGCAAGATGAGACCTGGTGTTGTCCTGTTTCAAAACAGTTCCTGGGACACTTTGGAGAAATGGTCGTACCACTACTTCTATGACCAAATCAATGTAACACGAAGTTGTCAGTGAACTTGAACAATGGAGGAGTCTGTTCCTAAACCTGTAATTATAATGTGGTATTGCATTATGTTCAGTAGCCAAAGTGACATTTCTTTGACCCCTTCATAGCATTCCCTACATGGTCTCCAGACCAGTCTCCAGCTATCATTGCATCAGAGACTAAGATTCATTACAGAAGAGGATAGACCTAGAATGGTCCAGTCTTCAATGTCATCCTACTGTGTACCATAATAGCGTTTGAGAGCTATGGTGCTGTACATCTGGCTCATGGACAAATGTTGTGCAAAAACCTTCTACTGGTTTGTGTCAACACGATTTGCTGTACTAGGCTTTTGGGTGTGACGTCCAATTTCATTTGCATGACATAATGGATCACTATGTGCCAGTATTCCAAAAAGATGATGCAGAGTTTCACCTCTCCATACCTCTTAGGCTGAGTTCACACTGAGTTTTTTTGTCAGGAATTTGGTCAGGAATCTGCCTCAAAATCAGCCTCCAAAAAAAGCCTTTGAGATTTTGAGGTGATTCCTGACCATAAAACTCTCTGTGAACTCAGCCTTATTGTCACTCCAGTTTTTGGTGGGCACTTCACTTTATCAATCTGCCAAAGTAATAAATCAAGGTCTGTCAGGTCAAGGATATTGTCCCTTTGTAACAATAGATGATACGCAGTACGGTCGTGCATTTCAATTCCAAAGAATGGCGCCGGAAGATACAAAGATGGAGGCGGGGATTCGAGAGGCCAGGAGGACGTCGTAGTCAGAAGACACCAGAGGAGGGCCTGACCAAAGGATGACGTCTAGCAGTGCACGAACCGCCCACTGTGCACGGTAAGTATGATTTGCATATTCGTTTTTAGGGTCTTAATTTAAAATGAGAGGTTTTTTTATTTAATGAATAGCGGCTATTCAGGAATATGTGTGGCTCATAGTGCTAAAATCTGATGATAGAGCCTCTTTAAGTTCTTGTATGTACTTTTATGAACTTTATATGAAAATTAGGATTTTGGTGCGAACGCGGAGATTCTCTTCTTTCATATGACACTAAGGTTGCAGTGCTATCTATATATTCGAATGATTTGTCTATGGGGTCCATGTGCTTTTACAGCACAGCACTTGCAATTACGATTGTATTCCATCCGGGGGGTCTCCATGCGGACTCTAACCGGATGAAATATATACGCTAATGTTAACCCGACCCTAAGACAGTGCAAACTTGGACTAGACATTCTTAAACTGCACCAGATTTTCCAAAGTGTCTAACGCTGTTTGAAGATTTGGTGAACCTTTCTATTCTCTAATCTAACTTTACACCACTTATTAATTGGCTTAGTTTCCAACAAAATTCTGGTAAAAATGCTTGCTGGATAGACATATTTTTTCTGTTGTTCAGAGCTAAGAACTAACTGTAGGTTACAGTCATACACATAAGTAGTATCAGGGATAGATGTTGCAGTAACATACTCATCCTACATGTCTCTTATTTTGGATGAAAACTTTGACAATTGAGGGTTTTTCGATCATTTACACAAATAAATCAAGAAAAGGGAAACTAAAAGCTCTAATAATGAGATATATTATATTTTTTTATTTGTTTAAAATGGACCTTCCTTGGAAAAAAGCAAAAGAAAAGCCCCAGTCTATCTGCCTGCTCAGTTTTACCAAAGTGATTGTTTAACCTGATAAAACCTGGTTAAGACAAACGAGCATATTTGGTCTAAGAAATATGCACCTTACATTCACTATATTTCCAAGGGTCAGCACTGAGCAGTCAACTGAACTCTAAGCACTGAAGTCATCTAAACTTACCAATACACTTTAAATGATAGCATACTCGGTGTTCCAGTTCCATTTTGGGTGAACCTCACGAGATTCCATGGTTTTATTGAATATTTGTGAAGTTCAGGTTCAGGATCCCTTCATAAGTGGAGACTAACTCAAAGTGTCATGCCCCATATGACCACAGAGGCCTGAGACCCTTCTGACCAATGACATCAGTCATAGTCTGGAATAGGATAATGGGGGAACATCAGACATGACTGGATGCCCCAAGAAAGTCATGGTAAGGTGACGACTGGGCACTGTGACATCAGCCAAAGGCCAGAAGAGACCAGAAGGGGTTGTGGATGACTACCAGAACGTTGCGAGGATGTCCAGGAGAAGTGAGGCAAGGCAAGTATAACTCTGTTTTGTGTATTAACCCCTAGACCTCCATGTCTTATCTCTTCAGACTCCAGATTATAACAATGTGTCTTGGGTGACAAGCTCCAAAAGTTTCAGGTTAAGGGCAAGGCTTAAACTTTTAAAAAATCAAATCCAGTTTGATCTCCTCCATTCACCACCAG
Source organism: Leptodactylus fuscus (assembly GCF_031893055.1). Lineage (NCBI taxonomy): Eukaryota > Metazoa > Chordata > Amphibia > Anura > Leptodactylidae > Leptodactylus > Leptodactylus fuscus. The sequence continues at coordinate 167,863,631 of NC_134267.1, forward strand.
TCTGCTTCACTTCTGTGTTTGTTCTGACATAGTACCAGATCTTCTCCACTTCTCGGGCTGCAGTCACAATAAAAGTATATTAGAGGATATAGTCAATTAGCATTTCTAACACATTTTAACAAGTTTTATCTGCCTGCAAAGCCCCTTTAAGAGTCATACCACATCCCAGATCTTAAACTGATTATTTCTATGTTCAAGGTGCAGTTTTCCATTAACTACACTGATGTTTTCGTTTTTTTTTTTTTTTTTTTTTTCCAAGTATTGTGTGTGGTTTTGCTTGAGTGTAAAAGATCATTCTTCATTTAAAAGCAAAGTTCTTTTGTGGCACCTCTTAATGTGTTGTTCAATGAGGCACAGCATATTACTGCAACAGTGCTGACTTAATTTGCGTTGCAAGTAAATTTATGTCATTAAAGTAAATTGCATTGTATATCTTATCTGGAGGTTGCATCTCTCGCAAGAAAAAATGTTTCTTTTTCAAAATACACACTAGTTATTTTTAGCAATTGATTTCCTTTTTGGCAATGAGATTTGAAAAAAAAAATCAAACAGAGGTCAGGAAACAACAGTTCAAGTAATGAAAAAACACTGCGAATGGATAAGAACAGGCTGGAAGAACTGGATGGATAGTTTTAGTATTGTGCTTTTGACAATTTGATAAATTTGACTGCCAACTTTAGAATGGGTTTGACAGGCTCCTTATCTTGCCCTTTAGCAATAAAACTTTTCATAAGGATTGTAGTTATCTCTTTGTCTTGAAATGCCCTTAAATCTTCAATTCAATCAGTAAAGCTATTACCTTGCATTGTAAATTTGTCAAATTTTTACAACTTTAGTAAAACCTTTTGTTTTACTATTTCTTTTTCTTAACTAGAAAGAAGACAGACCTACATTTATATTATTTTGGAACATATGTATATATATATACTCTATAGAAAATGAATATATATATAATATTTTTTTTATTATATTTTTTAATCTTATTTCTAGCCTAATTCTTCATTTCTGTGAGCAGTCGTAATTTCAGATTTTTTTTATCTTTAACCCCTTCAGCACTGAGTCAGTTTTCATTTTTGCATTTCCGTTTTTCCCTACCCACATTCCAAGAGCCATCATTATTTCATTATTATTATTTTTTTTTTTAAATGTATATTGTGAGCCCACATAGAGCTCACAATGGAATTTTTTGGAATATGGGATGGAAATCCATGCAAACACGGGGAGAACATACAAACTCCTTGCATATGGTTTTTTGCCCTTGGCGGGATTTGAACACCAGGACTCCAGCGCTGCAAGGCTGCAGTGCTAACCACTGAGCCACCGTGTGGCCCCCATTATTTCATTTTTCAGTTCACATGATGGCTTATTGTTTGAGAAACATATTGTACTTTGTAATGGCACCATTCAATATATCCTGTGCAATATACTGCAAAGCTGGAAAAAACTTCACAATGAGTTGTAATTGGGAAAAAATATGCGTTTGTGCACATTTAATTTTTACAGTATTTACTATGTAGTAAAATCGACCTGTTACCTGTGTTCTGTGGGTCAGTATGATCACTGTGATACCAAATTTGTATACTATTTGTAATGTTCTGATACCTTTAAAAAAAATGTTAAACTAGATGCAAGGAGGACTTTTCTCTCAGCCATTTTTAGCGTAGACCTGGTGGAACCCTGTGGACTCTATTATGATCTATGGGGTCTGTGGGTTTCTTTGTGTAACTACTTTTTAAGTGGATAGGGTTTATGTTTTTTGATTCCCCAAATGGACCCAAAACATGCAAACCTGAACGCTAGTGTGAACCTACTGTAGTGTAAGTCTAAGGCTCACGTTGTGAAAATGCAGTGTTTTTTTTTTTTTGTTGCATATTTTACTTTAATGGAATTAACATATAAGAAATATCTAAGCACTTACTTTATTTTTCCCTTTCCTTTTGTAGCCATTCCTGACATTGGCTCAAAAAACCACAACAAAATCTGCAACAAAAAATGCTGAGTACCTGCAACATGGGGCTATAGCCTCAAGGGGTTGTCCAAGATATACAACTTTTGGCAAGGGGAAGGTGAAAAAAAAGTACTCACCTGTCCCAGGTTCTATCTCCCACTGCAGTCTGATCCTGCAGTTGAAAAAATATTCGATAGTTTATACATTGTATGTAGAGTACATCAATGATGTGCAAAAACACAGTCATACAGGAGATTGTATGATTGTAATGTATGACATGTATGACTTGAAAGTACAGTAAAAATACTTTAGATTATTGTAATTAACCCCTTCCCGACATGCGCCGTAATAGTATGGCGCATGTCGGGTCTGTAACTATGGCGACCGCCCGGGAGCCGGGCGGCCGCCATAGCCGCCGGGTGTCTACTGCTTTAAGCAGTAGACAACCGGCTCTAATGCCTCCGATCGGTCCTGCGGAGTGGAGTGGGATATCTGGCCTTGGGCCTACACGGTCTGTATGCAATTGTTATTATAATCTCGTTCTTTCATTATTCATGGGCCTGTACATTCATTATAATTTGGCAGGGATTAACAATTGTGGTATATGGCTTGTGCTATTATAGCACTACACAGTGGTCTTCTTTCTGCTGCACTTGTTTTATATCTGCTGCTCTTTGTACATTTGCGGGCCTGTGTCTATGTTATTTACTTTAACTTATTTCTTTCATTGTGCATACTTACAATCATTCCCATCTTCACTCTGATCTATTAGGTATTTCAGTCGCCCCCATTTGTATTTTTGTAATATGTTGTATTGTTATATGTGTATTTTATGTAATAAAAACCTTTTTACATTTTTGCTTAAACTTTAGTACCTGGTGATTTTTTATGGTTTTCCATTTAAAACAATGCAAATTGTAACGGACACTGACGCTAGTGTGAACGCCCCCTAACAGTTTCCATCCGAATTTCTACATCAGAGGTTAAATGACATATAGGAGGGGGTGCCCTGCTTACACTATTTTATTGCAGACAATTACACTATTTGATATAAGACATTATAGGATCAAGGGGAAAACTGAAGAAATTACTGAGATTGTTTTTCTTTCTTTTCTATAATTTGTATATTTATTGTTCTTTAACTATGACATATTTATTTGTAACAGTTGTATTTTTAAATGACCATGTGAACCAATTGTAAAAATACAGGGCAAGCGGCAATGTTATTCATGTTGTTAATTTAAAACAATATATTAATTGATGTGTTTAATATGTTGAAAGTAGATAATTTAGTAACCAGAATCTAGAATAATGAGACAAATTACAGAATTGCAATGAATACATTAAAGGTCAATAACTATAAAAGGTGTCTTTTGTTCTAATGACCATTAACAGGTTATGGTTAGAGATGAGCGAACAGTGTTCTATCGAACTCATGTTCGATCGGATATTAGGCTGTTCGGCATGTTCGAATCGAATCGAACACCGCGTGGTAAAGTGCGCCATTACTCGATTCCCCTCCCACCTTCCCTGGCGCCTTTTTTGCTCCAATAACAGCGCAGGGTAGGTGGGACAGGAACTACGACACCGGTGACGTTGAAAAAAGTAGGCAAAACCCATTGGCTGCCGAAAACATGTGACCTCTAATTTAAAAGAACAGCGCCGCCCAGGTTCGCGTCATTCTGAGCTTGCAATTCACCGAGGACGGAGGTTTCCGTCCAGTTAGCTAGGGGTTAGATTCTGGGTAGGCAGGGACAGGCTAGGATAGGAAGGAGAAGACAACCAACAGCTCTTATAAGAGCTAAATTCCAGGGAGAAGCTTGTCAGTGTAACGTGGCACTGACGGGCTCAATCGCCGCAACCCAGCTTTCCCAGGATCCTGAATGGAATACACTGTCAGTGTATTCCCGTATACCCGATATATACCCCCGATACCCGTTCCAACGGTGTGCCCCCCCACCTTCACCCCAGAAATACCCTGCAAGTCCCCTAGCAATAGAATTGGGGCTATATACACCCACTATTTTTGCTACTGCCATATAGTGCCATTGTCTCACTGGGAATTCAAAGAATATATTGGGCTTACATATAACTTCAATTCCAGGGAGAAGCTTGTCAGTGTAACGTGGCACTGACGGGCTCAATCGCCGCAACCCAGCTTTCCCAGGATCCTGAATGGAACACACTGACAGTGTATTCCCGTATACCCCATATATACACCCCAAATCCCCGTTCCAACGGTGTGCCCCCCCACCTTCACCTCAGAAATACCCTGCAAGTCCCCTAGCAATAGAATTGGGGCTATATACACCCACAATTTTTGCTACTGGTATACAGTGCCATTGTCTGACTGGGAATTCAAAGAATATATGGGGGTTATGTGCACCCACAATTTTTAATACTGCTATACAGTGCCATTGTCTGACTGGGAATTCAAAGAATATATGGGGGTTATGTGCACCCACAATTTTTAATACTGGTATATAGTGCCATTGTCTGACTGGGAATTCAAAGAATATATGGGGGTTACGTGCACCCACAATTTTTAATACTGGTATACAGTGCCATTGTCTGACTGGGAATTCAAAGAATATATGGGGGTTACGTGCACCCACAATTTTTAATACTGCTATACAGTGCCATTGTCTGACTGGGAATTCAAAGAATATATGGGGGTTATGTGCACCCACAATTTTTAATACTGGTATACAGTGCCATTGTCTGACTGGGAATTCAAAGAATATATTGGGGTGACGTGCACCCACAATTTTTGCTACTGCTATACAGTTCCATTGTCTGACTGGGAATTCAAAGAATATATGGGGGTTATGTGCACCCACAATTTTTAATACTGGTATATAGTGCCATTGTCTGACTGGGAATTCAAAGAATATATGGGGGTTATGTGCACCCACAATTTTTAATACTGGTATACAGTGCCATTGTCTGACTGGGAATTCAAAGAATATATGGGGGTTATGTGCACCCACAATTTTTAATACTGGTATACAGTGCCATTGTCTGACTGGGAATTCAAAGAATATATGGGGGTTATGTGCACCCACAATTTTTAATACTGGTATACAGTGCCATTGTCTGACTGGGAATTCAAAGAATATATGGGGGTTATGTGCACCCACAATTTTTACTACTGGTATACAGTGCCATTGTCTAACTGGGAATTCAAAGAATATATTGGGGTGACGTGCACCCACAATTTTTGCTACTGCTATACAGTTCCATTGTCTCACTGGGAATTCAAAGAATATATGGGGGTTATGTGCACCCACAATTTTTAATACTGGTATACAGTGCCATTGTCTGACTGGGAATTCAAAGAATATATGGGGGTTATGTGCACCCACAATTTTTAATACTGGTATATAGTGCCATTGTCTGACTGGGAATTCAAAGAATATATGGGGGTTACGTGCACCCACAATTTTTAATACTGGTATACAGTGCCATTGTCTGACTGGGAATTCAAAGAATATATGGGGGTTATGTGCACCCACAATTTTTAATACTGGTATACAGTGCCATTGTCTGACTGGGAATTCAAAGAATATATGGGGGTTACGTGCACCCACAATTTTTAATACTGGTATACAGTGCCATTGTCTGACTGGGAATTCAAAGAATATATGGGGGTTATGTGCACCCACAATTTTTAATACTGGTATACAGTGCCATTGTCTGACTGGGAATTCAAAGAATATATGGGGGTTATGTGCACCCACAATTTTTACTACTGGTATACAGTGCCATTGTCTAACTGGGAATTCAAAGAATATATTGGGGTGACGTGCACCCACAATTTTTGCTACTGCTATACAGTTCCATTGTCTCACTGGGAATTCAAAGAATATATGGGGGTTATGTGCACCCACAATTTTTAATACTGGTATACAGTGCCATTGTCTGACTGGGAATTCAAAGAATATATGGGGGTTATGTGCACCCACAATTTTTAATACTGGTATACAGTGCCATTGTCTGACTGGGAATTCAAAGAATATATGGGGGTTATGTGCACCCACAATTTTTACTACTGGTATACAGTGCCATTGTCTAACTGGGAATTCAAAGAATATATTGGGGTGACGTGCACCCACAATTTTTGCTACTGCTATACAGTTCCATTGTCTGACTGGGAATTCAAAGAATATATGGGGGTTATGTGCACCCACAATTTTTAATACTGGTATACAGTGCCATTGTCTGACTGGGAATTCAAAGAATATATGGGGGTTATGTGCACCCACAATTTTTAATACTGGTATATAGTGCCATTGTCTGACTGGGAATTCAAAGAATATATGGGGGTTACGTGCACCCACAATTTTTAATACTGCTATACAGTGCCATTGTCTGACTGGGAATTCAAAGAATATATGGGGGTTATGTGCACCCACAATTTTTAATACTGGTATACAGTGCCATTGTCTGACTGGGAATTCAAAGAATATATGGGGGTTATGTGCACCCACAATTTTTAATACTGGTATACAGTGCCATTGTCTGACTGGGAATTCAAAGAATATATGGGGGTTATGTGCACCCACAATTTTTAATACTGGTATACAGTGCCATTGTCTGACTGGGAATTCAAAGAATATATGGGGGTTATGTGCACCCACAATTTTTACTACTGGTATACAGTGCCATTGTCTAACTGGGAATTCAAAGAATATATTGGGGTGACGTGCACCCACAATTTTTGCTACTGCTATACAGTTCCATTGTCTGACTGGGAATTCAAAGAATATATGGGGGTTATGTGCACCCACAATTTTTAATACTGGTATACAGTGCCATTGTCTGACTGGGAATTCAAAGAATATATGGGGGTTATGTGCACCCACAATTTTTAATACTGGTATATAGTGCCATTGTCTGACTGGGAATTCAAAGAATATATGGGGGTTACGTGCACCCACAATTTTTAATACTGCTATACAGTGCCATTGTCTGACTGGGAATTCAAAGAATATATGGGGGTTATGTGCACCCACAATTTTTAATACTGGTATACAGTGCCATTGTCTGACTGGGAATTCAAAGAATATATGGGGGTTATGTGCACCCACAATTTTTAATACTGGTATACAGTGCCATTGTCTGACTGGGAATTCAAAGAATATATGGGGGTTATGTGCACCCACAATTTTTAATACTGGTATATAGTGCCATTGTCTGACTGGGAATTCAAAGAATATATGGGGGTTATGTGCACCCACAATTTTTAATACTGGTATACAGTGCCATTGTCTGACTGGGAATTCAAAGAATATATGGGGGTTATGTGCACCCACAATTTTTAATACTGGTATACAGTGCCATTGTCTGACTGGGAATTCAAAGAATATATGGGGGTTATGTGCACCCACAATTTTTACTACTGGTATACAGTGCCATTGTCTAACTGGGAATTCAAAGAATATATTGGGGTGACGTGCACCCACAATTTTTGCTACTGCTATACAGTTCCATTGTCTGACTGGGAATTCAAAGAATATATGGGGGTTATGTGCACCCACAATTTTTAATACTGGTATACAGTGCCATTGTCTGACTGGGAATTCAAAGAATATATGGGGGTTATGTGCACCCACAATTTTTAATACTGGTATACAGTGCCATTGTCTGACTGGGAATTCAAAGAATATATGGGGGTTATGTGCACCCACAATTTTTAATACTGGTATATAGTGCCATTGTCTGACTGGGAATTCAAAGAATATATGGGGGTTACGTGCACCCACAATTTTTAATACTGCTATACAGTGCCATTGTCTGACTGGGAATTCAAAGAATATATGGGGGTTATGTGCACCCACAATTTTTAATACTGGTATACAGTGCCATTGTCTGACTGGGAATTCAAAGAATATATGGGGGTTATGTGCACCCACAATTTTTAATACTGGTATACAGTGCCATTGTCTGACTGGGAATTCAAAGAATATATGGGGGTTATGTGCACCCACAATTTTTAATACTGGTATACAGTGCCATTGTCTCACTGGGAATTCCACAAATAATTTGGGGATTCATTCACCCTACATCTCAGGCTCTTGCCATATTCACCCAGGTTGTCAGTGCTGCACCAGCTCGTTCCCAGACAGCTCGGCCCGAAAAACGCGTTACCTATATAGAGGATTTGGACAATGAAGACAACATGTTCTAAATCTAATGTCTGCACCTTCTCCAGAATTAAAATAAAGGCAGCGTTTAACTTTCAAATAGCACTGCACAAAGGAAGAGCTTATCAGCTTGTCTCATGACATGCTACTGAAAAGTTTCATTTGTGTATCTTAATGTAAATATAGTTGTATAAGCTTTTTGGGTTTTAGGCACTGCCAAGTTATTTATTACCACCCACTCCCTTATAATGATGATGACGCCAAAGTCACTGTGGGTGTTCAGAGCTCACAGCTTTGGGTGACATTTGTCTTGCTCTCTGTCGGTACCAGCTGTCTTTTTGGATACCGTAAAGTTATGTTGACTTTATTAACAGCTATAGAAGCTTTAGCCAGGTTGTGACGGTGTGTAACCCTAACAACACTAAGTGGGATACACATTAATAGTCAGTCTATGTACGCTAAACGTATCACTGAAGTAATTTTTTTTCCCTCTCCCCTAATATAAGAAAGGAACAGACATTAGACCTAGACCGGGGTTCGAGGCTTGAAAAAATCCAGTATTATTTGTTCTTCATGATGTGAAATATGTGTTGAAAAGCAACCCAAGATGAAGTCAGCCATGTGTGCCAGTGTGTTACTTGGCATGCCTTTGCTGGCCCCAACTGTAAGGGTCACTCTCCATTTCCTCCATTTTCCACTCCCCTTCACACCATTTGTGGTGAAGCAATGGGATGCACTGAAGTGCACCCTCTAGCCTCGTGTGGGATAGGGACATCAGATGCCACTCCAACCCCCTCGTCTTCCTCCGCCAGCCAACGGTGCGAAGATGAGAGGAGTGTGCTCTGAATGTTTTCTGCCTAGCAGAGGCTAGTTCTCACTTACGAAAATGGCCCCACTTTGACCTGTATATCAGGCACAATGGTGTAGGTTTCAAAGAAACATGGCACCAACAAGTTGGAAAACGTGGGCCATGCGTGGACCGTGTTTGAGTCTGGCAAGCTCCAGATCTGCTACCAGGTTCCAGCCATTATCACAGGCGCAAAAATGCCAGGCCCCAGGTGTAGCAGGGAAAAAAAAATGCCATCTCAGCCAGGATGGCATCCCTGACCTCGGAGGCACTGTGCTGTCTGTCCCCCAAGCTGATCAGTTTCAGCACGGCCTACTGACATCTCCCCATGCCAGTGTTACAGTGTTTTCCGCTAGTAGCTGGGGTGGAGGTTGCAGCTTCGTAGGGTTTCAGTCTACTCCTGCCATGAATTTTGGCCTGGGAGAGGAGATAGGCCACCCCAGTTTGCACCCGGGGAACAGACTCCACCACATTCACCCTGCCTGTCATTAAAGATAAGCACTGCAGCATCCCTGACCACAGGCGCTTGTCCATGTGTCGGTGGTCAAGTGGACCTTGCAGCAAAGCGCAGAGCTCTGGGCCCGACTGATGTTATGGGACACATGCAGGCGCAAGGCAGAGACAGCACACCAAGAGAAGTAGTAACGGCTAGGCCCAGCATAGGGAGGTGCCCCAGCTGCCATCTGCTGACGGAAGGCCTGGGTCTCCAGAAGCATAAACAAACACCAACATCTCCAGGACCAGCAGTTTATCGATGAGGCTGTTACAGGCTTGGGCATGGGGGTGGGTTGTATTGTACTTCTGCCTGCAATGAAAAGCTTGGGAAATGTGGAGTGGCTGGGAAGAGGCGCATGATGGTGCAGGCCAAAAGGGCGCATGAGGGTGAACTCCCCAATGTGTCAGAGATAGGTGTGTAGGTGTCCTTGCATCATATACTTGCACCATATTTGGCTTTGGAAGTTAATTTTGTGCCAAAAAGTGGTTAAGACAGCGATCCCTCAGCTACTCCCGTTACACTGTCTATTGAAGTTACCATCTGTGGAAGTGGACCACCATTTCTAAGATCCCAAAGGAAGCAGGCAAGAGATGTGCAGTTCAGAAAAAAAGATGAGAAAATAAGTTTAGGCTGTAGAGCACAGAGGGATCGGAGAGGACAGAGCTGGTGTCGGCCAGGTATTCCCACAACATGCGCCTATACTTGTCCCTCCTGGTGACACTAGGCCCCTGAGTGGCAGTAATTTGTCCAGGGGGGCCATTAACGTGTTCCAGACCTAGGAATAAGTCTTCCAACAGGGTAGAGTTTTGCATGCCTTTGCTTCTACCCACTGTTTTTGCTGCTTAGCTTCCCTCCACATCTACTCTGCTTTCACCCCTAAACATCACCCCAGTTTATGCCTTTGCTTCTACCCAGGTTTTTTGTTGATTTAGCTTCCCTCTACATCTACACTGCTTTAGCCCCTAGACATCACCCCTGTCCATGTGGGGTCGGTGGCCTCGTCATCCACCAACTCCTCTTCCAATTGCGCACTGCCCCCTTACTGCAAACCGCACATGACCACAGCTTGCCTTGATGGCAACTGTGTCTCATGATCCCCACTTAGGTCCAGACAAGTCGGTGGCGGGTCCAAAACCCCAAAATTGGAAGGAAATGGCAGATGCTGCAGTATTTCTAACACCTGTTCCTGGTGCTCGGGCCTGGTCTGTGTTGTACCCTGCACCCTGCTTAACGCATCTGCCATATCCGAAGTTGTGCTGAGCGCATGCTAATGTTTCGTGTCCAGTGCAATGGATGGGATGGGATTTCACATAAGTCTGCCACCCATGGCCACTCATGGTTGAGCAACTGAGGGAGTTGACTTTGACGAACCCGAGGGTTTTGGAGTTGGAACTACATCAAAGGTCTGTGCTGCTCACACACTCTGCTCAACACATGATATGTTTAGTGCCAGCAGTGTGGAGACGTCGCACAACAGCCGTTGTTCCAGCAGGTACAGGCGTTGTAGGAGTGCATAGAGGCTAGCAGCGGCAACTATACACTTTAAAAACTATCCGCACAAGCGCCACACTTTCACCAGTAGCTCAGGAACATTGGGGTACCTTTTTCAAAAGATTAGCAGCAATGAGTTAAAAACGTGGCCCAGGCATGGAATATGTTGCAGGCTGCCAAGCTACAGAGCCAATCCCAGGTTACGGCCATTATCACACATGACAACATGCCTGGGCCCAGGTGCAGTGGCAAAAACCACATTGCCGTCTCATCGAGGATGGCATGACTCACTTTGTAGGCAGTGTGCTGTCTGGCCCCCAAGCTGATGAGCTTCAGCACGGCCCGCTGACGTCTCCCCACACCAGTGTTGCAGCGTTTCCAGCTCGTAGCTGGGGTCAATTTAACAGCGGAGGAGGGTGGTGTTTCAGCCCTCCTCCCAGGAATGTTGTGTGGGGAGACAAGTCAGGCCACCACATTTTGCGACCCGGTCCACGCCTCAACTACATTCAACCACTGTGCCCAAATTGAAAGGTAGCGTCCCTGTCCGCATGCACTTGTCCATTCGTAACTGGTCACATGGAACTTTAGGGCTAAGCGCTGAATTTAGGGACCGCCTCATGTTTGGGGGAAAGTGCTGGTGTGGACGGCACAGTGCGGTGGCGCAGTAGACACTCTGCCCAAAAAGGGCAGAGTGTCCCCCAGCCGGGATTCCAACATCTCCTGGGCCAGATTTCTTGAGATGAGGCCGTTGAAGCCTTGGGCATGTGGGTGGGTTGCGCTGTACTTTAGCATGAAATGAAAGGCTTGGGAGATGGGGAGTTGCTGGGAAGAGGCGCATGATGGCGCGGGCAAAAGGAGAAATGGCAGGAAAAGGTGAGGATAAGGGTGAACTCCCCAAAGTGTCAGAGGCAGATGTGGAGGTGTCCTGGCTCCTGGTCTGGACTGCAGCGCCAGCCCTGTCAACAGTGGAAGAGGCAGTGGCCGCCAGGCCAAACGACGATTATCCTGCGCTTGCTCTCACCCACTGAGCCCAGGGCTTGCCTTCCAAATGATGGCACCCGCAAGAGGTGGTGAGATTCCTCTCCGCAGATCTCCAAACCATCTTGGACTTGAAAATTGCACTAAATTTGTCATGTAACTGACATGTATATGATGAGTCTATCCATTGTCTGTTCATTTTGGTGAAAGTCAGCCTGTCAGCTGACAGACAGCTGTGCTTGTCAGTGATGATGTCACCGGCTGCTTGTACCCCCAGTTTTTGCTGCTTAGCTTGCCTCCACATCCACACTGCTTTTGCCCCTACACATCACCCCTATCCATGCCTGTGCCTCTAGCCATAAGTCTGCCACCCATGGAAACTCATGGTGCAGAAAGTGAGGGAGCTGACTCTGAGGAACCCTTGGGTTTTGTAGCTGGTACTCCATCAAAGGTCTCTGCTGCTCACACACCCTGCTGAACATACGGTATCTAGGGTTAGAGCGTGTGGTGACCTCGCACAACAGTAGGTGCTTCAGGCAGATGTAGGCCTTGCTGGAGTGTATTGCGGCTAGCTCCAGGTACTGTAGACTTGGGAAAGTGGGTGTCCAAGTGCCGCACTTTCACCCTTAGCTCAGCTAATTTGGGGTATGTTTTTAAAGATCATTGCACCACTACATTGAACATGTGGGCCAGGCATGGAACGTGTTGGAGGCTGGCAAGCTCCAGAGCCCTCCAACAAGCTAAAAAACCTGGCCCCAGGGGCAGCGGGGATAAACAAATTGCCATCTCATCCAGGATGGCATCCCTGACCTCAGAGGCAGTGTGCTGTCCGTCTCCCAAGCTGATGAGCTTCAGCCCAGCCTGCTGACGTCTCCCCACACCAGTGTTGCAGCGTTTTCAGCTCGTAGCTGGGGTAAATCTAACAGCGGAGGAGGAGGAGGGTGGTGTTTCAGCCCTCCTCCCAGGAATGTTTTGTGGGGAAACAAGTCAGGAAAATTCTTGAAACGGGAGAGTTTTGCATCTTTGCCCTTGCTGCCTATGGACATCCCTTTGCCTCTAGCCACCATTTTCCCTGCTTTGCTTGCCTCCAAATCCACACTGCTTTTGCCCCTAGACATCACCCCAGTCCATGCCTTAGCTTGTACCCCCAGTTTTTCCTGCTTAGCTTGCCTCCACATCCACACTGCTTTTGCCCCTAGACATCACCCCAGTCCATGCCTTAGCTTGTATCCCCAGTTTTTCCTGCTTAGCTTGCCTCCACATCCACACTGCTTTTGCCCCTAGACATCACCCCAGTCCATGCCTTAGCTTGTACCCCCAGTTTTTCCTGCTTAGCTTGCCTCCACATCCACACTGCTTTTGCCCCTAGACATCATCCCTATCCATGCCTCTTCCCCTAGCCATAACTCTGCCACCCCTGGAAACTCATGGTGCAGAAACTTTGGTTGCTGACTTTGAGGAACCCTTGGGTTTTGTAGATGGAACTCCATCAAAGGTCTGTGCAGCTCACACACCCTGCTCAAGATATGGTATTGTAGGGTTTCAGCGTGTGTGAATGACGGACAACAGCCTGTGTTTGGACAGATGTAGGCCTTGCTAGAGTGTTTTTAGGCTAGCAGCGACTCCTGTGCACTTGCAAAAGTGGGCGCACAAGCGCCGCATTTTCAACAGTAGCTTCGGTACATTTGGGTATGTTTTTAAAAAACTTTGCACCACTAGGTTAGACGTGGGCCAAACATGGAACGTGTTGGAGGCTGGCAAGCTCCAGAGCCGCTACCAGGTTCCAGCCATTATCACAGGCGTAAAAATGCCAGGCCCCAGGTGTAGCAGGGGAAAAAAAATGCCATCTCAGCCAGGATGGCATCCCTGACCTCGGAGGCACTGTGCTGTCTGTCCCCCAAGCTGATGAGCTTCAGCACCGCCTGCTGACGTCTCCCCACACCAGTGTTTTAGCGTTTGCCGCTAGTAGCTGTGGTGGAGGTTGCAGCGTCGTAGGGTTTCAGTCTACTCCTGCCATGAATTTTGGCCTGGGAGAGGAGATAGGCCACCCCAGTTTGCACCCGGGGAACAGACTCCACCACATTCACCCTGCCTGTCATTAAAGATAAGCACTGCAGCATCCCTGACCACAGGCGCTTGTCCAAGTGTCGGTGGTCAAGTGGACCTTGCAGCAAAGCGCGGAACTAAGGGCCCACCTGATGTTGAGTGACACGTGCTGGTGCAAGGCGGGGACGCCACACCGGGAGAAGTTGAGACGGCTAGGGACGGCATAGTGAGGTGCCACAGTTGCCATCAGGTCCGGGAAGGCGGGAGTTTCAACAAGCCGGAACGCCAACCTCTCCTGGGCCAGCAGTTTAGCGATGTTGGCGTTCTAGGCTTGCGTGGGTGAGTGGTTAGCGGTGTATTTCTGCCGGCGCTCCAATGTCTGAGAGATGGTGGGTTGTTGTAAAGAAGCGCCTGATGGTGCCTTTGATGGTGCAGGAGAAGGAGATAAGACAGAAACAGGGGAGGATGAGGGAGAAGTCAACAAAGTGGCGGAGGCAGATGAAGTGATGTCCTGGCTCGTCCTCTGGAGTGCATCGCCAGCACTGTGAGCAGAGGCAGTGGCATGAACGGCGGGCGACGTTTGTCCTGCCGTTGCTGCCTGCCACTGATTCCATTGCTTGGATTCCAAATGACGGTGCATTGAAGTGGTGGACAGGTTGCTCTTCTCAGGGCCCCTACTCGATTTCGAGAGGCAAATTGTGTAGACGACACTATATCTGTCCTCGGCGCATTCCTTGAAAAAACTCTACACCTTCAAGAAACGTGCCCTCGATGGGGGAGTTTTTCTGGGCTGGGTACAAAAGGGAACATCTTCGGACATTCCGGGTCTGGCCTGGCTTCGGCAAAGCAGCTGACCTCTGCCTCTGGACATGTCTCTGCCTCTAGCTACCCTTTTTGGTGCTGCACCTGCCTCAACATCCACACTACTTTCCCAGCTTGACATCTGCCTTGTCCAGGTGGGGTCGGTGTCCTCGTCGTCCACCACCTCCTCTTCCAACTCCTGTCTCGCCTCCTCCTCCTGCACAATGCGCATGTCAACTGGCTGCCCTGACAGCAACTGCGTCTCATCGTCGTCGATGAGGGTGGGTTGCTGGTCATCCGCCACCAAATCGACCGGAGATGGAATGGAGGAGACTCTAGTGTTTGAGCATCTGGACACAGATACTCGTCTGTTAGGTCCGTGGAATCGCGAAATGGAGGGGCAGGTTGCGGTACAGTCAAAGGAAGGGAGAACAGCTCTGGGGAGCAGGGACAGTTGGGGTTATTGTTCTGAGAAGATTGGGAATTTTGGGTGGAAGGAGGACAAGACTGTTGGGTAAGAGGAGGTAGAGGCTGACTGGCTGGTGGACAATGTGCTTTAAGCGTTATCCGACAGCCATTGCAAGACCTGTTCCTGGTTCTCGGGCCTACTAATCTTTGTACCATTCAGCCTAGTTAATGTGGAACTTTTGTGCAAAGCGCAGAACTTAGGGCCCGCCTGATGTTAAGGGACACACGCTGGTACAAGGCTCAACTCACCCTAAGTGCCAAAAACACTGCTGGTGCAAGGCTCTACTCATGCCAAGGGCCTCAATCTCTGCTGGTAGCTCAGCTTAAGGTCATGTAACTTTGTTTGGAAGGGCTCATGTTAAGGGCTAGAAAAGTGAATTTTGGAAGGTCTTACCACATCACACACACACACACACACACACACACACACACACACACACTCAAAATGACAGTTAAGGGTGAGGGCTTTTGGAATTCCCATTGCCTATTCCATTTGTGGTTGTCATGGGGAACGTGATTTAAAGGGGTGGTTGTTACTGTTTGTTGAGCTTAAATTGGGGTTTGTGTCCATCCATTTGGGGAGTAAAGAAGGTTTCCAGGTATTTTCCCACTTTGATAGAGGTTTTTTTGAATGTGGAAAGTGTGTAGTTGTTAGGCAGTGATGTTGGGGTAATAGAGGGTCTTTGGTGTGTTAGATGCCCCCAGGCATGCTTCCCCTGCTGTCCCAGTGTCATTCCAGAGGTGTTGGCATCATTTCCTGGGGTGTCATAGTGGACTTGGTGACCCTCCAGACACGGATTTGGGTTTCCCCCTTAACGAGTATCTGTTCCCCATAGACTATAATGGGGTTCGAAACCCGTTCGAACACACGAACATTGAGCGGCTGTTCGAATCGAATTTCGAACCTCGAACATTTTAGTGTTCGCTCATCTCTAGTTATGGTGTGTTTTCAATTAAGTTAATGGTGGTAAAAATACTGAAATTAATATTCAACCTCAACCTTGTGAATTAAACACATTTTACTTAAATATATTACATTTTATTTTTGCATTATTCAAGGAAAAAGCATCACACATTTAGGAGTATAATCTATTATATTGAAAGAATATTTCTAATGCTAGCCCATTGTGTCTTATCCTTCTTCTGAAAAAATGAATGCATTAAGGTGTCAGAAAACACTGCATTGCAGTTTGCTGTATATGGTCCTGCCAGTATATGACCCACTAGACTCTTCCCTAATCTCCGTGTACTACTGAAAGCCCCCAGAATGGGCATGCGAGCATCAAAACTGTATTATTTTCAATAGTACATTTTCTGCTTGTGCCTCCCTTAAAGACGTGGTTTGAGAATGTGATATGGAAAGTTAAGTTAGTGGAGGTAGTGTGATGCACTGAGTAATACTCAGGTGGGAAACCTTGAGTCTTGGCATTAATCTTCATGCATCTGTTTCTTTGACATAAGTTACCCACCTAAAGTAAACTAATACTAGAGATATGTAGGTGTCTCTACATTGTGGTCAAAAACTAATGAAACAATACTGAGACCATTTTTTTTTTTATAGATATGCATATTAGCTGGTATATACATCAGGGATTGACCAAATTGGCCAGATTTACCTATAGACAGCTATAGAGTAACTAAACTTTCAGACAACTTTTGATTTTCTGTAAGTATTTGTATTTGTGTATTTGACTCCTTTCTGTAAAATCCTGTGTCTCTTTATTCTTGCCCTTACTTCTGGATTGAGAGCTGTTCCTGCCTCTCACTGAATGTTACTGTGTATGGTGCACAGGAGTACGGGGCTGTGTAATATGTAGAGAAAATGAGGGTGGGGACGGTCAGCTCAAACAGTCATATCGCAGACATTATAAAATGTACGAACTTCATTACAGTGATGTCTATATTGTTTCCAGAGATATAATTGGTTGAAAACACAATCAAGATTAGGATACTTATATCATATTTATCTCACAGCTGCATATCAATATCCTACTCCGAGTGTGCTTTGAACCAGCTGTTAGTTAAAAGGTAAAAAGCTGGGTCCTGGTATAAGCAGTGTTGAGCCCTCAGTTGCAGCTGATCCCGGACACCAACCCAGAGGGTGGTGGTAAAAGGTATGGGGTATTTATTATCCCCCATAACTTATAAGATGTGTTAAAACAGGCAGAGGCTTTTATTAACAAACTGTAACATCTCTGCCTGTTTGGGTCTCTGCGCCACCCTCTGCTCGCATGCCGCGGCACAGGAGGCAGGTTCAGTTTTTGCTGCTTGATACTTTTCTGTTACTGGGGCAGATTGCCCCACTGACCAGGGGTAAGGTCCAATGTAAGACTCCCTGAAAGTGAACTCTACACATTTGGAGGTCATAAGTTTTTTTGCTATGGACCATCTGTCTTCCGATAATATTTTGGGTATCCGCTGGTTGAACCTCCATAACCCTATTTTTGATTGGGGTAAAAGGGAGTTGGTAGAATGGGGAGATCAGTGCTCATTCCACTGTATTGCTTTGCACACATTTAGATTGTGTAAGTGAGGAGAAGGTCTCAGTTACTAAAAGTTGGGAACACCCCTCTAGTCTTAAAACCCGAAAAGTATCAGACACATCAGGCGAAAAAAAAAAATGTTTACCTGATCCTCAAGTACCTGTTCAAGGACATCTAAAATACAAGGCAGAGAAAATTCTGAATCCCTCTAAAACTGGTTTGTCTGTCTGGTGAAGGTCCGGTGGCCCCTCATAAAAGGAGGGCGGTACTGTAACGTCTAGGCCTGTTCAGGTTTTTGCGCCACCCTCCGCTCGCATGCTGTGGCGTAGGAGATATGTTCAGTTTGATTCTTTGCTTAGTGTTTTTCATTGCACTGTGTAAACACTGCTTTATCTCTGTAATTGAATTTCCACCACACCCATCTCCTGCATCTTAATTCCCTCTGTTCATCATGGTTAATTCCTGTCTTGCCTGTGTGATTGACAGCCTGTCTTCCAATCAAGCCTAAGGCGGGTCTTGGGCCTCCTATATACAGACCATCAGCCCACATAGGCTGGCTGGATATTGTGATTCTGTCCTTAGACTTTATCCCTGCTAAGCTCCTCTTTCTGCTTCTATTGTATTACTGATCTCTGACCCTGAACTTAAAGGGGTTGTCCCATCACAAGGATCCTATCTATACTGCTTGATAATGTGAATGTAAGACTTTTCCTAAATACACTGCTTCAGCAAAACTGCTTTGTTTGTCCACTATCTTACTTTATTCATTTCTCTGTTGACACATCCCTTGACTTATCTGCTCAAAAGTCATGTGATGTATCTGCTGCTCTCAGGGGGGAGGAAGGAGAGGGTAAGTGCACGGGAGCGAGCCTGGAGGGGGGAGGTAGTTTATACTTTGGGAGGGGAAGGGGCCGCCAATATAGACGTGGCAGGAGCGATGTTGCTATTCGGGAGGGGAGGGGGAGTGGGTGGGCGGAGGAGCGGAATAGCAGAATCGCTCCTGCCGCTGCTGGCTTCATGCAGGGCAGGAGCGTAGCGATGTTGCAGGCAGGCGTCTACACTCCCCGGCATCCGCCTCTCTATTACAGCGGATGCCGGGTCTGTATTGGCATTGTGAAGGCTGTATGTCCGATCCCTAACTGCATCAGGAGCGCACACGTAGGGCTAGTGGCATAGTAGCAGTGTCTTCTCGCCACTGGCTTTGCATATGTAACCCCGTCCACCAATGATGCAACAAAGCCGGAAGAAAGAAGAATTTACAGCATCGAAGACTGGTGAGTATGCATGTGAGCTTGGCTGCATTCGGGTAGTTACATCCCATGTCTGGACTGGAATGAAGGCCAGGTAAATATAATTGGGTGGGAAACATTGAAGTGGCCAGTATCCTCTGTACTGATGTTGCGGGTCTGGAAATGTATTTACAGATATTCTCCACAACGTCCGCAGAACTAATATATATGAGCCATTAGCGGTCACTTGACTGATAGTCAGAACAGGACAGGAACCTGCAGCAAGATAGAAATTGCAAGTATATTCTAAAGTGGGATAGGAACATGAGAGAACTCATATTATAATACATGTTTATCCAAGACAACCCCTTTAAGAGAGGGGAAGGTGGAGGAGGAAGAAGAAGTGATCGAGATGCAGAGAGAAAGAGGCATATCAGAGCAGAATAAAGTAAGATATCCCACTCATTTAACCTCATCAATACTGCTCAGTACAGCCAACACCTGCTGAATGACAGCTATAAAAGTGCTAGAAATCTTAGTGTTTTCTATACAAGATTGCTTGCACTTGTTTCTGTTCCTTTCATTTCCCTCTCCATAGACATTAGCATGATCTGTCTCATCTCTATTCGGCTTCAGACTGAAGTCAGATTTCTCAGAAAATGGAGAGTGTAACAGTCAGGAGTGGAGGTGATAACTGGAAATATAAGCATTTTCCTCTGATAAGATATAACCAAAATATATTATTATATACGTATCAATGTAGATAATAGAGAGAAACACTATTAAAATTCTGCACGTTTTACTGTAAACCAGCATCATCAGGGGCTACAGTCAAACAGTAAAAGCTTTTAGATATATTCTTCTTGACAAATTCTAGGTACTTGATGGTTGACTGAACTGTAGTACTTTTCAACAATAAGACCCCTCGATAATTGTTTTATTATCATTTTACATTCACAGCTTGTTTTTACACTATGCTAATAAGTTGCATTGGAGGTTTTCAGAGTTTATTATCTTGGCCTCTATTTTTAAAATTACATTGTCCTTTAATGCGCAGACCAGAACACTTGATATGAAATGAAAATTTGAGTATTATAAAGTCAAGGGTATGGTCCCCAGCTTTTTACAATTTTGAAGTACATAACAATTTTATTGTTATGATAATTCACAATATCTCTATACAATCTTTTTACGGTTATTCAACACATGGAGTACAAAATAATCTCGTAGGCTTGCATCTATCTTCCTTGGTTTCATTGTGAAATTTTCACTTTGATTTTGATTTGTATGGAAAGTTCATGGGTTGGTCACAGGAAGCTTCGATGTTGCTACTTCATAACAAATTTTTAGGTAGCTCTAATCTCACAATGTTTAGAGATGGTCTATATCTATACGGTATGTGGTGGGTTATGGAGGATAATTGAAACAGGGTCTCAAACTGTGGTTGACAATGTGAACATTTATACTGGAATTGGAAACCTATTGAGAAGTCCTACAAAGAAACACAAGAAATTGGACTAACGGAAATAGAAAGCTACAATAGCCAAGGTCCTATGCGCACTACAGTGTTGTGTTTCATTACAATGGTTGTGGCTTTTGAGCTCCATGTATCTATTTATGAAAAAATCACAACATTCTCCATCCCGGAGATGTTAAGGATTAGAGATGAGCGAACAGTAAAATGTTCAAGGTTCGATATTCGTTTCGATTAGCCCCTCAATATTTGACTACTCGAATCGAATATTGAACCGTATTATAGTCTATGGGGGGAAAATGCTCATTTCAGGGGTAGGCAACGTTCGATCAAATTACATTTACCAAGTCCACGAGTGAGGGTCGGGCTGGATCCTCTGAGAAGTCTTCTCCGTGCAGCGTCCCCACGGCATCTTCCGGCTCTGAATTCACTCTGCCAGGCATCGGGCCTGGGCAGAGCCGACTGCGCATGCCTGCACTACAAGTGGACATGCGCAGTCGGCTCTGCCCAGGCCTGATGCCTGGCAGAGTGAATGAAGAGCTGGAAGACGCCGCGGGGAAGCTGCACGGAGAAGACTTCTAAAGGTAGGAGAAGAACCAGCATTGATGGCCGACTGTATAGCATTCGGCCAATCAATGTTGTTTCTGCATCGAACTTTTACATTCGAACAGCGAGTGGTACTCGATCGAGTACGAGTATTCTGAATACCGTAGTATTCGATCGAATACCTACTCGATTGAGTACTACTTGCTCATCTGTATTAAGGATGTATTGTACCCTACTAACTTTGCCAGTTCACTGAGGTACATCAACAGGATGCTGTATGGGATATATAAACAAAGCATTGCTATATGTATGAACTTTTACAAACCTCTCTATAGTATCCCTCTTATTTACCTATCAATTGAATAAGCCTATAGATTGGAAAAGTATGATTGGTTATTTGAGAACTACTTTCACAATGTTCACATCATTCCGTTTGTTTACTGCCAGTATATTCTCTACCTAGTCCCTGTGGGTAGAAAATGTCAAGCGCAATTGTATTTCCAACTCCAACAATGACATAAGGAATGTGACAATCAATAACAATATCAGAAGGAAAGATTAGCAAATGATGATTCCCTCTTGTCTGTCATTTCTCCACATGGTAACTTTTTAGTCATGTCTTATTAACCCTTTAAGAACCGACCCTATTTTGACCTTAAGGACCAAGAATTGATTTTCATTTTTTCATTGTCACATTCAAAAAGCCATAACATTTTGATTTTTCGGTTGACGTAGCATATAAAGTTTTGAATAAATGGATGTTTCAATGGTAACATTTATAGAGAAAGTAATGTAATGATCTTTATTTGTAACCCTTTCTGGGGGAATATGAAAAAACATAATTTCTGTCTTTTCTGCCTTTTTTTTTTTTTTTTGCTATAAATTTTATGTTGCTTATTCTACCGTAAAATTATGGTGGCCATCATACTGTAAGTGTCATCATTTTATGAGTTAATTATCATTTTTAAATTCAAATTATATATTTTTGTTATTCATATAAGTTTTATTTGTATTTCTTTAATTCAAATGTTTATTGTACAGATGGAATGATGCAATAAAAAGATTGTTATGGATGTGATTACTTTTTAAATTTTTTGATACAATTAAAATAATTGTAATAGGGAAAACCTTTTGGTTGTGTTATTTAAAAAAAAAATTATCACTTTCTTACATTTTATATTTTTTACAATGATTATATATATATATATATATATATATATATATATATATATATATATATATATATATATATATATATGTACTGTGATCTATCATGCCTCTCTCAAGCATTGTATTGGGACCTATTTTTGGTAGAATTTAATACAACTTCTGTGGAAGCAGCCATGGAGCCATTTTTAGCAACCCATCCTATTGTTTTTTGGGACAGACTTACCCTTCTTTCATACCTGTGTTCAGTATTCCATTTGGGGAGTCCGCATAGGACCCCCGAACGGCATACTGAACACAACTGCAAGCGTGTGTCAAGCCATTATAGTCTATGGGGTCCGTGTGCTTTCACTGGCACACCACTTGCAGTTGCGTTCGGTATTCTATTCAGGGGGGTCCTCATGCAAACTTCCACAGACAGAATCCAAACGCGATGTGAATGAGGCCATAGCTGTCTGTTTGATTGACAAACACCTTAGGAAGCGTTCACACTACTGTCGTTGTCCGACAGCTAGTGTCCACTGCTAATGTCCGTTCAAAATCTTGTGCAGACATATGCAGCGGACACTAGCTGTGTCCATGACATTTTGATTGAGATTTAAATAGAGATCAGGTGCGTTTTTTTACAGTCCGTGCCTGTCCTTAACTGTCCGTTCCCAAAGATGTCCGACTTTTCAAGCAGACAGCAAAAACCTACATGTCGGGTTTTGCTGTCTGCTTGAAAAGTCAGACATATTTGGGAATGGACAGTTAAGGACAGGCACGGACTGTAAAAGAACGCACCTGATCTCCATTTAAATCTATGCAAAATGTCATGGACACAGATAGTGTCAGGCCCAGGTTTTTGACATACGTCTGGTTTAGGGTAGGTCTGGAATAGGTTTCAGCCCCAGGTGTGGGTCATAGGCTCATTATTGGGCCATAAAAGGCTGCAGAGCTTGCACTTGAGGGCAGATCCTGAAAGGAGAGGAAGTGACTGGGTCTGTCCTGACACTGAGAGTCGTGTGTATGGTACAGTATTTTTTTTTTTTTTTGGTTGATTTGTGTGACTTGTAGTAAGCTACATGTACAGTTAGTATTTTGTGCTTAGTTAGCGCTCAGACGAGCAGGATTGTGTTTGAAGTTAAGACTGTATTTTATTTTGCTCATTTTTGTGCCTGATGTAAAAGTTTATTTATTTTGCTGTTTTTCTTAAAATTTGTGTCCCTGTCTCTGACTAGATGGGTCCACACCATTGCTGCTACTGAGCTACCTTCCCCACACTACAGATATAATAGAAGTATAAAGTCTAGAGCGTAAACCTCTGCAGACTTTTTGTGAAAAGTGCTGCAGGAAAAACTGCAATTTTTTTTTTTTTTTGCTGCTTTAGCCTTAGAAATTTGTTGGGGTTAAACAAGGAGTGGGAGCTAAGTGGAAAGGATGAGGGTTTCAGATGTGGCAAACAATTTTGGCACATTTTTTTTGTCAGAAGCTAAGTAAGTCAGCTAATAAATAGAGTAAGCGACTAGACAGTCTAAACATATGTCATGTTTCTTGTCCAGCATCAACCACGGTGATAAGTTTGGTGCAGTCTAGTTTCAGTTTGCACTGCCTATTAGATAGTATTAGTAAGTGTACCTCTATGTTCTTTTTTTATCTACCACTGCTTTGAAGAACCATAAAACTAAGTAACAGATATGGGTCAGAGGTTTAAAACTCCATAGTCAATTTAATGAGACAGACATTACTATGATATTTTATTTCCAGTTGGTTCTATGGTGCCAACAAATTCTGAATCACTTTATGGAAGTGTCTATATAAAAATATGTACCATTATATAGACATTAAAAATGGGATCCAACTAAATTGAACAATATCTTAAAATCACAGGCATGTACTGTGTATATGGTATAAAATAAAGGCATGCCGTAATAAAAAGACCTTTCGATCAAAGGTTGTCCAAACATAGATTTAATAATGAATGTGAATGTCAACCTTTCACTGTCATACCATCCTAGAACCAACATTCTAGGCTGGTTTCTTTCTTAATAAACTGAAACGGAGCTCTAAATCCTCAACACAGAAAGCAGCTAAAGTCGATGTCCCACGACTAAACAGAACATCTCTCTGTTAAATCAGGCAAAACCTAACAATGACATTTGCATGTCCTCAAGTAATGGATGAATATTTGAACTATTTTTTTGTTTAAATTAAAAACCTATTAGAAAGAACACAGAGAAATTTTACAAAATTATCTACAGCAGCATAGCGTCAGCAATAGGGTTGAGGGATCGGAAAAGATCGGATTCTGATCGGCGATCGAGGAAATTTCATAATCGCGATCGGAATTCCGATCCCAATCTTTTCGGGCGGGATCGAGATCGGGGCTTATTTCCCACAATGCTTGGCTACTGGCCAATCATTGTGGGAAAAGCTTAGCACCCATAGGAATGAATGGAAGCTGACGCTCATTTACCCCCTGCGTGCCGGCTGCATCCATTCATTCCTATGGATTTACCGCAGCCTGCCACTCTTCTTCTTCGTCCCTGTTTTACCGTATACTCAGCTGAATATATGGTAAACCAGGGATGAAGCAGAAGAATGTCAGGCTGCGGTAAATCACTGTGTTCTGCGCTGCTGTGAGGACGACGAAGCAAGTTCGCGAGTAGATAGATACTACTGTACATTGACTTGTCTATCTACTATCGTGAACTTCACTCAACTTACCTGCTCAGAAGTGCTGCTGCTGCTGCCCTCTGCTGGTCCGGTCCTATGTCCTTCATGTGGCTTCAGAGTGCCCTGCCCCCGCCTCCCTAGACTAGTATTATAGAGAAGACGGGGCTTAGGAGAGTGGGCGGGTTCTGGGAGGGGATACGTGAGTGATGCACTCACGTTTCCCCACCCACACTCTCCAGCCACACCAAGCCCAGCCTACTCCCTGCATCTCTACAATACTAGTCTAGGGAGGCGGCGGGGGGGCGCAGGGTGCTCTGAAGACATGTGAAGGACAGAGGACCGGATTGGACCAAGAAGAACTGGGAGCTGCAGGTAAACGGACACCAGGGGGGGGGGGAGGTTAATCACTACACAGCGTGGGGTCCAAAAATTTAAACAATTTCTGGACTACATGCTGTGTAGTGAATAGGATCGTTTAAAAAATCTGATCTCCGATTATTTAAAAAAAATCCCATTGACTTGCATTGGGATCGAAATTGGGATCGGGATCGGGTTCCAATGGAAAATGATTGGAATTCGGATTTTAAAAATGATCCTGAAATTACAAGATCGGCTCAACCCCATTCAGCAAGTCTATAAGGCCTATGCAAGTGGATGTGTGATATGGATCAAAAACCTCCCACGGGCCCATGATATACATCTGTCTGCATGTCTCATTCTATATTACGGCTCAATAAATGTTTTTCTAATTGACTCTGTATGAACCTGTCAAAAACAAATTGTCTTAATGGATTCTGCTAGACAAGTTTAGATTGGTCGTTATGATGGCGTCTTTTAAAGAATTTAATTCTGTATTGCTCCTATGTATTTCTTTACACAGGTGCCAGGATCCCGCTGGAAAATCAATGGACTTGAGTAGAATCAGGTAATATTATTGTAGTATATTCAATCACATGGTTGTCTGAAGAAAAAGGATACTTTAGATAAATATTTACATTAATAGAATATTTTACATATTAACCCCTTCCATAAATGAGCAAAGTGTATTAATACTCAATTGTGGTGTTCTTACTATGATTGGATGAGATGTGAGCACAAATAATATGCACCATAACATCATGCAAATTAGCAGGTTGTCGACCTTTAACGTAAAATTGACTGTATCTACCGTATGATGAAGATTCCCTTTTGTGCACTGGAAATATAAGCTAAAAATAATGTACAAGCAAGCAGATCACACAGAAGCTAATTGAATATTGGAGAGATTTTCACCTTAAGGACAGAAATCCCATCCGTGCGTTCAAAATTGAATTCCAAACATGCACCTTTGCTTACTTGGCTCAGCGATAAGGATGATAAATGACTCCTTATTGTACTGAGAAGAATAAAAGCTGAAGTGATGTCATTCTTGCAATTGGATATATTCAACGCTTTTTGTGCTTCTTAAACGTTCTTCCCTTGATCTTTATCATCTTCAAAGAATTTAGATTTCTTTCAGCATTTACTGTTCGGTGAAAAGTGTCCTATTGGTAACCTTGTGCTGCCACAGCTACTTCAAACTACACATGCTCACCTCTAAGACATAAATTATAGTCACTTCAGCACTTCCCATAAAAGACGGCTGTGTGACCTATAATACTTAAAGGACCAATTACTAGTATATATGAATGTGTTTGTGGGTAGATTTATTTCTTTTCTGCACCATCTACAATTTTCATTTATAACTAAAGGGGTATTTTGGTTACAAGCATGCAGAAAGGATTGGTGACCTGGCGCCTGTAATAATGGAATGCAGGGCTCACTGTGGGGGCCCACTGGATCAGCTGCAGCTCTTACCCGGACACCGACTTAGGGTGCATTCACACAGAGTAAAATGGAGTGTAATTTGGAGCGTTTACGGAGAGTATACGGAGCGTTTACGGAGCGTTTACAGAGCGTTTACGTAAACGCTCCGTATACGCTCCGTAAATGCTCCGTAAACGCTCCAATTTACACTCCATTTGACTCCGTGTGAATGCACCCTTACAGTGTAGGTGTTGGTGGTGAGATATATGAAATTGAGGAAAAAACTGGAAATAGAGTGCTACTGAAGGTAAAAACTGGATGCCAGAAAAAGAGCGTATAATAAAATTACGTTTATTGGTTCCACAGACAGAGTAAAAGGCAACACGTTTCAACACCGAGCAGGTGTCTTCATCAGGTCAAGAGTGAGTGACCTGATTCTGTGGCTGCAAAATTACGCGTGCAAAATTATGCGCGTTATATGCCCGTAATGATCCATTGTAATGAATGGGATATGTTTTGAGTGCTCATATTCTGACACGTGTATACGTGCCAGAATGCGAGCGCGTTAACCCCGTGTGAACTGGCCCTTAGGGTAAATTCACATGGAGTATTTTGGTCAGGATTTTGAGCGAGATGCTCATTCTTCAGGCCGTTTCCACAGTATTGTAAGTGGCCATTTTCTCGTAGCTGGTGGGCATGCGCAGGTGACTTGCCCTAGGCCTAAGGCCTAGAAGTAGGATGAAGCTGCCGGAAGAAGACGCAGTGAAGACCTCGTCGCAGAAGAAGATGGAGGCGGTGCTGGAGAGCTCTCTGGCAGCATTGGGGATGCCCCACTGCTGCGAGAGAGCTCCATTGCATACCGAGGAAAACCAGTATTGCAGGCGAAAGGCGGCGCAGAGAAGAAAAGGAAAGGTAGGAGACAAATAGCCTTTCTTAAGGCTATTCTGACATGTTAGGGAGAAAAAATTGTGATTAAAAAGATAGGATCCCTTTAAGAGTGTGGATGTTACAGATGTTACATTCTTATTGTAAACATATGTGTATAGGCAAAAATATTTGATCAGGATGTGTCTACCATACAGCTTCCCAATTTATTCCATGCAAATCTGTTTCTATAGTGTATGCCAGGGGTCCTCAAACTTTTCAAACACGGTTCAAACAGGGTTCCTCTGTCCGCTTGAGAAGTCGGACATCTTCTCTTGCGGACAGGAAAGGACGGGCACGGAGTGCAAAAGAACGCACCCGATGCCCATTCAAGTGAATGACAGGTGTCACGGACACATCTAGTGTCCGCTCCTAGTGTCAGTGACAGATTTTGAGCGGACACTAGGAGCGGACACTACATGTCGGACAACGACGGTAGTGTGAACGCTCCCTAACTCCACTTTCTAAAATTTGGTGACTAGACACTCTTAAAATACACAAATTTACAGTATCACAAGGACTAATGTTTGATGACAAATCTGGTGCAGCCAATGTCTAGTCTAAGTCTATAGCACCTGTTATTTTGCCTAGTTTGTAACAGAAGCATTCCCTAGAATTCTGGCACAATTCTGGTGTACATTGTCACTATTTACACCCTGCCCTTCTTCATTTAGTCACTTCTTTTCGGGAAGTAGAAAAAAAGTGTCTAAAACACATAAAAAATATATTGGACTCTCTGGTACATAGAAACATGTTTTTAGGGTCACTATGAGAATCTAAGGTTAAATATAATACCAAGATCCTTTATGAGGTTTTCTCATCTCAGGATTTCAGCTTCCCTCCTGTGTCCTCTCCTCTTCACTTTCTGGTTTTCCCTCATGCTCACACAGAGCTCCTGCTTGCTCATATCAGCATAGTTCTCTCTGGATTTATATACACAGATAACAGAAACACTGCAAAATAAATTTATCTAGCCCTTATCAATGTTCAAAAACTGAAAGCCATACACAGTGGGAGTGAGAGAAGAGAATATAGAAGGCCAGATGTCATCATCCTGACCTGGGAGCAGGACTATAACCTAGGAAACCAGCTGGAAACAATAAGTAGAGAAATTTAGCTGCATTTGGCAAACAGAGCCAAAAGATAGAAAAAGCTGTGTATTGGTTAGCAGACTGTAGGCTTCGGCTACAAGTCTATATATGCTTATCCTTATTAGAGATGAGCGAACACTAAAATGTTCGGGGTTCGAAATCTGATTCGAACAGCCGCACACTGTTCGAACGGGTTTCAAACCCCATTATAGTCTATGGGGGGAAATGCTCGTTTCAGGGGTATGCAACATTCGATCAAATTATACTTACCAAGTCCACGAGTGAGGGTTGGGCTCGATCCTCCGAGCAGTCTTCTCCTTGCAGCGTCCCCGCATCCTCTTCCGTCCTTAAATTCACTCTGCTAGGCATCGGGCCTGGGCAGAGCCGACTGCGCATGCCCGCACTACAAGCGGACATGCACAGTCGGCTCTGCCCAGGATCGATGCCTGGCAGAGTGAATTCAGAGCCAGAAGAGGACGTTGTGCAGGGAGAAGACTTCTAAAGGTAAGAGAAGAACCAGCGTTGATTGGCAATGTATAGCATTCTGCCAATCAATGCTGGTTCTGCATCGAATCTTAGCTTTGAACAGCTAGTAGTACTCGATCGAGTACGAGTATTTCGAATACCGTAGTATTCAATCGAACACCTACTCGATCGAGTACTACTCGCTCATCTCTAGTCCTTATCCTTGAGATGGGATCCTTTAAATACGCAGTTAGGAATGGGAGCTATATCTGCAGTTCCTGTTCTCAACTATGTCCTTAACTTCAGATAGCAGTCTGGTTTGATTTAATGGTTCTAGATACTAGAGCCCAATATATTGTCATCTGAAGTGATCCCCCCTCCCCCAGCCTCTCAGCATGACTTGCCTGCTCAGGAAATAGGTCAGTTGGTCGCTTCTTAGTTAATGTCTATACTGACCTCTGAGATGGTTTTTATAGGTAAACAAGTGACTTTTGGCATAAAATGGAGAAAGCTAAAAGGATATTTTATATTTTACCTGATAGTGCTGTGGGTTTTGTGATGAAAATCATAGTGACAGGCCCTGCTTAAGTGAATTCAGTGAAACAGATGCAAATCACAAAGGTCAAAGACTGCCAGTGCTCTGGGACAATGTTTTATATTCAGTACGCGTCATTTTTTGGCTATCCATAGAGGTAGAGACATGCATGTAAGTGGTTGCTTTATAGATATTGTAGGACAATTATTGAAAATTTACAATGTATTTATATTGTGATTTTTTTTATCCATACCAATGTCATCATCATTGTATATAACATATGCTCTACATTCACACTCAGTGAAGACACATCCATAAAAAAAATTCCCATCCACTTGTAAGGAGATGATGTAGAGTCTGGTTAGAAGATTATCTATGACCCCAACTGTGC
Source organism: Leptodactylus fuscus (assembly GCF_031893055.1). Lineage (NCBI taxonomy): Eukaryota > Metazoa > Chordata > Amphibia > Anura > Leptodactylidae > Leptodactylus > Leptodactylus fuscus. The sequence goes on from NC_134267.1 coordinate 167,893,597, forward strand.
AACAGGCAACTTTGCTATCAACTTTGCCAAGGTAATACTTTGCCAATGTCATGTACATTTTTGTTATGGCTAACTTACTGTACAATATATTGTTCATGCAGAATATGTATCTGTAATACAATATAGTATAGTACAAATACATATTTGAGAAGCCAATGATAGAACTGTACAATATGTGATTGCATGTTTCCATAGCCACATTGACAGTCCGGTTACAGTGATTCATTAGGTTGTCACTTTCACCTTATCATAGAAGAGAAAGAGAGATAATGGATAGAGATGAGGAGCCGAAATGGATAATTGGATCAATTTATGGTAAATAATAGCTGAAAGATAATTAGCAAAAAATACCTAGGGATGGATGTTTTTTTCATGTAGTTTGTTACCTCTAGATTTTTCCAGTGGTTGTCCATACATCCTATTATTTATACAATATATTTAGAATCGTACACACACTGAAACCAAGTCCCTATGAAAATTGAGCTCACTTATGAAATAAAGGATTGTATTGCATATATAGGTCAGTTTGATCCTCTGCATTGGAAACTTTTAATGAAGATTAGTTTCCACTCTGGCTGAATGGAAATGGCCAAGTATTATAGTATATAGTCTCATAGATTGTAAGCTCTTGCGAGCAGGGCCCTCAGTCCCATTATGTGAAATGACTTTTCTTGTAATGTATCTTTCTGTCTGTATTTGAATCCTACTAATTGTACAGCGCTGCGGAATATGTTGGCGCTATTATTATTATTATTATTATTATTATTATTATTATTATTATTATTTTTGGTTGAAGAGTGCACCATGTAATTTTACATTTCTCCTGCGGTGACTAGATGACTACTCCGCTTCAAAAATAGGTTATGTGACATTACAGCTTAGCTCTATTAATGTGAATTGGGCTAAAACTGTAATATCATGCAATCCACATACAAATGTGACACTGTTTTGGAAGGAATCGGTCATATTTTTCTAATTCTGGACAACCCAATTAAGACTAAGATGGGTAATAATAAACAGTTAAGTTTTCTGCCATTGGAAACTCCCTGAAGTTGCTGGCTTTTGGGAAAAAAAAGTATGGCTGCCCTGCTTCTGGCGCTGTAGGTCACAACACTCTAGACTCTTAAGATCTCTGCATTTTAAATGTGTATAAAAATTGATCGGGGAGTGCAGTGATCTCTGTTTCACCTTGTTCAACAATCGCTTCGACTTTTCCTTCTATCTGTTAAAACAATTAAGCGTATTAACGCATCGGACATCAAATAAAACATTTCATACTGCCGCATTAAAACGCTAGTATAAGTCTTTACAGTCCACATAAAGGAGGATGTCTTTGTTGTTTGACTTTACAAGACAAAGTTTTCAAAAAGTCATCACGACTTGGCAATGGTTTAAATGGTGAAAACAAATATTGCTAATCCAGATGACATAAAATCTCTATTCCCTCTGACAAGCTACCAAATTGATGCAATAAACATTAAATTGATTACGGATGAGAGAATTTAAGGGCAGTCTTCAAACCACTGCAGAGAATGGGCTTCTTTAGTAAAAGTACAGTAAAAGTTGCTTAAGTAAGCAATCTAATCCTCTGAATGAGTAAAAGTTTATGTAACCAACATGTTCACTTCAAAAAATTTATTTGCAAATTTTAGACACAGTGAAATTAAGATTTTTAACTCATCTATGAAATATTCATAAGGCAATGACAAGAACAGAAAGCTTCACAGACAAGTGTTTAGTAAAATTCCTCTCCTCACTTAATAGTATATCTTATTGTCAGACATATGTAAAAATTGTAGCATCTACAGTAAGTACAAGGGACCCGGCTACCATGTGAATTCGGAAGATTGTCTGCTTGCTTTGTGCTTGTGCTGCTTATTTCTATGAACATTGTATTTAGGATTCCATTGAGTATTATCTCTTTTGTGAAGTGTCATGGTACAGTAGACTCATACTTTACATTCTCAGTATGTTGTACATTCTCAGTATTAAGTGAAAATCCAGGAGACACTTGGAAACTGGAGCTACAGATTTAAAGAAATCATATAAGAAATCAGAAATTGGTTGTTCCATGTAGAGGCGGGGGATTTATTAACCCTGGTGTTCCCTGTGTAAGTCTTAATCAACTCCTTTGCTGGAACGAGATGCACCGGAATTATTAAGAATCTCCTCTTTATTCTAGTTCCTCATGGGAGGTACAGTGTACCATAACCAAAATCTATTCAGGACAGGGGGAATTTCTACTATATCTCATGCCAATTTTCTTGCATGAGTTTGAGCAAATCTGACAAGGCATCCCCACACCAGACTGCTTTGGTCCCCATTCAACCCATTGTTTTTACAAGTGAAGAGCAGTGTGCAAAAATATCAAAGTGTCTCATTTTGAGGCATATCAGGACTATGCTCCACTTATATACCAGTTTTCCAGAGTAGGTTGTTTAATCAATTTCATTTAATTCTCCCAAAGTTAGGCTAAGTATCCATCTTCATTAGAGGCTCAGTTCAGAACTTCCACATAAAATCCACTAAGAATTGAGGGCAAAAAAGTCCTGCATATTCTGGCAAAATGATGAATAGAGTGCTGTGTGAACAAACCTTAATATATATATATATATATATATATATATATATATATATATATATATATATATATATCAGCCTTGCAAAAAAATGCATATTAGAAAACATAATTACTTACAGTTACAGTATGTAGGTAACAGTGTAACGTCTCTGCCTGTTCAGGTCTCTGTGCCTCCCTCCACTCGCATGCTGTGGTGTAGGAGGTGTGTTCAGTTTGATTCCTTGCTTAGAGTTTTTTTGTTGCTCTGTCTGAACACTGCTCTATTATCTATCCTCTGTAATTTAATTTACATCACACCCATCTCCTGCACCTTTTTTCCCTCTGTTCATGAAATAGTTCATCTTAGCCTTGCCTGTGCAATTGACAGCCTGTCTACCAATCAAGTCTGGGGCAGGTCCTGGGCTTACTATATACAGGTCATCAGATCACACAGGTTTGCTGGCTATTTTGATTCTGTCCTGTTACTTTGTTCTCACCAGCTTCCTACTTCTCTTACTATTGTATAATTGAGCTCTGACCTTTGGCTTCCCTTGTGATTACTCTATTGGATTATGATTTTGTACTGCTTTGTGTCTCTGGCTTTGACCCTTGGCTTGATGACTCCTCTTCTGTGTTGTTTGCCTTGTCTTGTTAAGTGTACATTTACTTAGAGAAGGGATCACCACCCAGTTGCTCCTGTCAATAGGAAAGTTGTGGCAATTATGTAGGGACAGGGGCTGGATCGAGTTTAGAGCTCACTGTCTCTGTTTTTCCATTGTTCCAGCAGCAGCACTAGGAAGTTGCACAACTAGCAATAGCCTTCCAGACAGGATATAAAACTTCATCTATGTTCAGATACATACTGTAGACTGCAGATTGAACACCAAGTTGAAAGTCCTTCTATTCTACAGAAAAAGTCCATTTTAATTACCTATATCTGAATATTAGGGGAGGAGCAGTCTTGATATCTTAAGATGGGAATGACTTATTGATTGATAATGTGCTGATCCTTTGGTATCCCTACCTATCATGGCAATATGGGTTCAGAGATCCCCTGCTTGAATGTAATGAGAGATTTGGACTCACTCTTCTGTTCTATTCAAATTGATGGGATTGTTGAAAATAGCTGAGCACTGTTCTCCGCAGCAGTACTATAGAGTTAAATGAAATGGTAGTGTGACCACTGTTCCCTTTAAACTGGTACTCACTTGGTGCCTGCTTCTAATGATCATTGGACATCCCAAGTAATTGGCCCCTTAATGATCTAGCAGTTTTTCTATATTCAATGGATAGGGAATTTCTTTTTTGACCCAAACATCTGCTTTAAGAGAGGAGTGGAAGAAATAGGTAATCTTATGTTATAGTGCTTTGGTACATTACTATAACATTATGAGTGTCAGGGTTTGCGGGAGGGAGCTCCTTTGTGCAGGAAAAAGCTAGCGCCATTCAGGAATTGAAGGTGAGTCTTGAAGATTTGATGGTAAAACACTTTTAAAATGAATGCTATATATCTCCAGCTGTATCTGGAAGAATAAGTAGTTAAAATGTAAGCAGTAATAATCTTGGAACAATGTAAGAAATCTATTTTTTTTTTTTTTTTTGCATTTTCTTTACCCGCAGGCTCCAGTACAATAATGTGGCCTGAGTTTAGATGATGGATCACTGACATACCATTTTATATGTATATCACAAAAACTCCAGAGAGACTACCCAAACTACCTAACCATGATAATAAAGAGATACACATGCAATTCTCGGATTCTATTGAAAGTATCCTACACATTAGTAAACCATAGCTGCTTTCTAGATATTGAGAAATGTGCTCAATTTCAGCGGTACCTTTATGGCAAAATGCTTATGTAAAATGCTTATTTACTATTAAAATGCAGGCATGCTCAGGCAAAAACTCATAAAATTTTTGTAATATGCCTTAGGGCAGTAAAATTAAGCTTCAGGGCTTGCATGGAAATGTAGAGGAAGACGTGTGAAGTCTCCTTAGGATCTGCATGAAGATGTATGAAAAAGAAATAACTACTTTAACACAGAAATAGCCAACATTTGTAAAATAGAACTGAATGGATGAAAATAAATAATTCAAAGCATATACCACCAGAACAGCAAAAAGATCTATCTAGAAATGTTGGAATAAAACAATCTATTTCTTTTTAATGCACCTTATTAATGCATGTTACCTATGAATACAGAAGTACAAAATCGTAATGGTAGGAAATGTCTGGAACTGGAACTAGTCTATATTTGTTGTGCAACTGCTGAACAGACTTACACAGCAGAGAACATGGACAGCAATGAATGGAGCTGCTTTACTTTCGTAATAGAAATGGGTTTTCCCCACACAGGGCTGTTAATTGTATTGTTAGGACCAGTAAAGGTTTTATAAGTGGACCCCCATCCCAATAATACCACTTTGACATATCACCCAACTTACAGAGGACACAACGATGGAGTAGGGTGGCAGTGTGCAGCAAATTTAGCTCCTAACGCATAACTTAAAGCTTCTGGGCTTTAAGTCTCTAATATGGCCCTTACTTACCTTGTGCTAACTACGAGGGATTGCTTACTTTGGGATTGTTCAAAAGTAAGGTCTCTTTTTTTTAAAAAAAAAAAAAAGAGACGTTTATTTTCTATAATATTTACATAATTTTAGAGGTTGAACAATTATCTATTTTTCTACATAATCAGCATTTCAGTCGATGCATTTTTGTAGACGTTGTGACAGTTTTTGTATGCCCATGTCATGCCAGCTCGTCACCATGTCCTTAAGTAAGCATTGAACCTCACCTTTCACCTCTTCATTGGAGCTGAATGTTCTTTCAACTTAGGGAACAGGTAGTAGTCAGTGTTCCATGTCCGGAATTTAGGGTGAGTTGATGATGACCAAAGTTTTGCAAACGGTTTGACGGGCGATGTGTGGGCGAGCATTGTCATGGAGAATGCTTATGCCCTTACTCAACATTTCTCTACTCTGATTCTGAATTGCCCGTCTGAGTTTTTTTCTGTTTCACAGTACCTGTCAGCGTTTAATGTGGTTCTAGCAGGCATAAAGTCGATTAACAATACCCCCTTTCGTTCCTAAAACACAGTTGTTGTGACTTTACCGGCAGACTGTGTTTTGTTTGAATTTTCGCAGCTTGGGCAAAGAGGGATGCCGCCATTCGCGTTATTATTTGGTCTCAGATGTAAAGTGGAATGCCCAGGTTTCGTCACCCATAACAATTGAGTCCAAAAAGTTGTCCTTTTCTTCTGCATAGCATCAAAGAAATTCACGGGAAGAATCAACTCATTGCAGTCTGTCATCTTCCCAGTCAGCATTTGTGGTACCCATCTTGCGCATACCTTCCAATAAGGAAAAATTTTTGTTAAAATCCTGTGGATGGTGCTTCACGAAAGATTAGTAAACAATGGCCAATATACTGTAGGTAATAAATATCTGATTGGTGCTGATTGAGCATATGGGCCTGTTTCTGATGCCCGTACAGTCAGCTGGAAGTTGTATCCAGTCCCTATATAGCAGGAGCTTCAATAGGAGCTGGGCTGCACTACCAGCACCTGGCCAGTATACAGGGCACAAAGCCAACTGCTTTCGGTCCCTGTGTTGCAAGCAGAACCTAGTTGATCTTTGCAGAGGTCTATCAGTCGGCCCCTCACCAATCAGATATTTATGATCTATACTAAAGAGAGGCTACCTACCTATTGCTATTCTGTATTTATGATCTGCAGTCAGTCAGTGACTACAACAGAGTACAAGCTGCTGTAAAAGCTACAACAAAAGTGCAACAATAGTGCATTCAAAAGTTCCTGCAAATCTGCACGGCTATTTATTGTGATTGACTAGTGTTAAAGGGGTTGTCCCATCACAAGGATCCTATCTATACTGCTTGATAATGTGGATGTAAGACTTTTCCTAAATACATTGCTTCAGCAAAACTGCATTGTTTGGCCACTATCTTACTTTATTCTTTTTTTTTTTTTTACACATCCCTTGACTTATCTGGTCATAAGTCAAGTGATGTATCTGCTGCTCTCAGGGGGGGCTAAGTGCACGGGAGCGAGCCTGTAGGGGGGGAGGTGTAGTTTACCCTTTGGGGGGAAGGGGCCGCAAATACATTCTGTGCCGGCGTCTACACTCCCCGGCATCCACCTCTCTATTACAGCGGATGCCGGGGAGTGTAGACGCTGGCACAGGTGCCTGCAACATCACTATGTGCCTGCCCTGCATGAAGCCAGCAGCGGCAGGAGCGATGCTGCTATTCCAGAGGGGAGGGGGGGGGGGCGGAGGAGCGGAATAACAGGAACTCCTGCCGCTGCTGGCTCCATGCAGGGCAGGCACATAGCGATGTTGCAGGCATTGTTGCCGGCGTCTACACTCCCCGACATCCGCCTCTCTATTAGAGTGGATGCCGGGTCTGTAGTCGCACTGTGAAGGCTACACTGGTCTCACTATCTATGCATCTCGCCGCTGGCTTTGCATATGTAACCCCGCCCACCAATGACGCAACAAAGCCAGAAGAAAGAAGATTTTACAGCAACGAAGACTGGTGAGTATGCGACGTGGGAATACCCCTTTAAAGGGAAAGCTTCCTGTAATAAAAGTATTATAAGAAATCGCTCTTGCTATTAGTTGAGCTTGCCTTTTCTATTGAGTTCTGAATCTATGCAGGATGATTAGCACTGACATATTCTGTATATTAAATTCATAAAAAACAAATCTTTACTGCTGTGAATATAAATTGTCAGAAAGTTCTTTTCAAGGGCAGAAGAGTAAAAAAAATCCATATTCAATGATATTCAATGAAAAAATAAGCATTATCAGCCTATGCAGATGCTGGGGGATCAATGTGCTACCCTTTTCCTGCAATGTAAAGCTAGTAAAGCAGAATATACATCTGCATTATGACCATCATCTCTGCTTAACAGCTACATATCATGTTTTTCACCTTTTTACTTATATACTATTATAGACTATAGAGTATAATGTGTTAAGGTTCTTACACTATGTCCTTGCCTCTTCCTGTCATTTAAAGGATACCTGAATATCAAAAGCTGAAATATGTGCAGGGTCTTGCTGAGCAGCAGGTTCTATGACTGTATAAGCCTTCATATATGGTGTCCTAGCTGTTTTTCTAATAGCTGTATTATGGCTGCAGAACACTTTATATTTCTGTCAAGGCAGAGGGCATGTACAATACAGCATAGTCTGACCCCCCTCATAACCATTATCAATACTACTGGTTTCTTTACACGAAATTCTAACAGAAGTAAGTGACTTGACCCAAAAAAAGAGTCATCTGAGCACAATAAGGAAAACTGCTTGCTGTCTGTGACTAGTATCCAATCAATAATAATGCAAGTAGCTAGTGAGAAGTAGATAGACTATCCTTCCACCTGAACTATGACAAGTTGGAGACTCCTCTCTGAGCAGTGTGTAAGGACGAAACACAGAGCAGCAAAGCTGTGTGCAAAGATACAGACACTGTGAAGAGCGACTTGTCTTTACTTACTGTGTTCTGTCTTGAGCCTGTTGGTTTTTAAAGATTGACCTTCCCTAGAAACGGGGAGCGAACAGCAAATCGGTAAGTAGAGAGATACCTTGTGGCAGCTTTTAGAATGTTTTTTTTTTATTATTTCCAGAAAGAAAACAACAATATTCAAAAGTTAGTTACCATATAAAGGTGTGGCATGTACAATATTTCTATTATTCTTAATTCGTAGAGTTGCTTCCTATTAGTAGATTATTATTATGTTGAAAGCTTTATGAACAGTGCACCATAGGCAAGTCATATGAGAAAATGTAGAAACTACTTTTTGGTACCACAATATGCAAATGCGCTTAGTTAGGTAATAGTTTGTTTTCCCAGATAACCTCTTTACTATTAAAATCTGTTATTGGTATAACCATTATTTGGCCAGTTAAACTAATGAAAGGGGTTGTCCACTGGCCCTTCTGGTGCCCTCACTGACTATGCTGTTCAGTGCATAGCATATGGAGTCGCAAGCAGACAACTCTGTACACTGTGACTGGACAGACTCCCACCAGTGGATCCTCTATCCTAGAGAGAGAGAAGACATAGCCCCTTTAATATTATGGATCTTATATTATCAAGCTATATTTAGCACAGCACTTCTGCTTTTAAAGGCTGCATTATTGATGACATGTATCTTGCATAAAATCTCAATTTCATGGCCTTTCTTAGACCTCCATCTCATCTTATCTTTATCCATCCATTATTCTGCCTTGAAATGTGCGAGTACTGTACATTGGCCCCTGTATGTTACCATTCATCATGTGGATGGCACGTGTTACTACACTGTCCAATCGGCGCAGAAAAGTGGAACATTAATTCCCATTGTGTTTCCAGGCACAATAATACATTGTTATTTCATGGGAAAGACAAGTAATCATTGCAACAGACATATCTAGAAAGCTGACAGGTCCTCTTTAACATAGTCTGACAAACCACAAGTATGCAAGCCTTTGGCAATAACCGCAAAATCCATGTAACTACAACAGGTCTTGGCAATCCACTGTCTTTTTCCTCAGAGAATAAAATGTAACACTTAGAGAACCCATTATTTGACTTGACATTGATTCTGACAAAGAATGTGACAGCTGATAAGGATAGAGAGAAGACAATATATAGTTCAGACACCTCAAAGTTTTTCCATCTACATAGTTGTAATCAGTATGGCTATGATTCCCAAAGGGTCTGGACATTGCAATATTGATATCAGCGCTAATTAATTTCTCTATCGGCTTCTCCATCCATGCATATGTGGCTGTATATTTGTTCAAAATAGTATTAAGAGTTCTAGCACAGTAAAAAAACAACCATCTAAGAATGCATAGGACTCAGCAAATTGATCAATACTTCAATATCTACCTCCTAGAGATAGGAACAGAATTGATGTTGGTAATTGTGTACCGTCTCCCATTGGGGTAAATTCATTAAGGTCTTCAGAGGTTTAACACCTCTAGTATGACATTAGCTATTATTGACGAAGCGATCACCCCTATGTGTTATGGCCGGTACTGTCCATACCATTGAATTTTCCCTGTGGCGTTCTTTTAACATTGTGATGTAATTGCTGTGTCTTATTGACACATACAATTACCACATAAATTTAGGTCCTAGGGAGAGTATAATCAGATTTCACACGGTAAAAAAAATGAAAGACTATAAGAAATAGTAACATTCCTAGAAAACCTCAATAAAATCCAACAAGTAGGTACTTAGCAAGCATCACTATATACTCTACATGAGGCCACAACTCAAATGACTTTAATTTGAGCTCAGGCAGAGTCTTTGGAGAGCAAACAGAGATTCCAGATGAAAATACAGCTGGAGATTGAATTTTTGCGTTAAGCCATTTCAATAAGAAATAAAAAAAAACGGAAAAAAATACTTTTGAACAAATACTGGCCAACATTTTTGTAGCATAAGAACATTTTAGACTATGTTGTGCATACATATATCCTTAATTATATTATATACAGATATGTCAAAAGTAGACCATTAAGAAGCATCTCATTTGGTGAGCCCAAGCATCCCAATCCAAAACTGGAGACATCTAGTATTAAAAATGAACAATTTTTCTGCCCAACTGATGTCCATTAGAGATGAGCAAGTAGTACTCGAGTAGGTATTCGATCGAATACTACGGTATTCGAAATACTCGTACTCGATCGAGTACCACTCGCTATTCGAATGTAAAAGTTCGATGCAGAACCAGCATTGATTGGCCGAGTGCTATACAGTTGGCTAATCAACGCTGGTTCTTCTTCTACCTTTAGAAGTCTTCTCCGTGCAGCTTCCCTGCGGCGTCTTCCGGCTCTTCATTCACTCTGCCAGGCATCGGGCCTGGGCAGAGTCGACTGCGCAAGTCCGCTTGTAGTGCGGGCATGCGCAGTCGGCTCTGCCCAGGCCCGATGCCTGGCAGAGTGAATTCAGAGCCAGAAGATGCCGTGGGGACGCTGCAAGGAGAAGACTTCTCAGAGGATCCAGCCTGACCCTCACTCGTGGACTTGGTAAGTATAATTTGATCGAATGTTGCATACCCCTGGAACGAGCATTTTCGCCTCCATAGACTATAATAGGTTTTGATATTCGATTCGAGTAGTCGAATATTGAGGGGCTACTCGAAACGACTATCGAACCTCGAACATTTTACTGTTTGCTCATCTCTAATGTCCATGAAAAATGTACAGCTCATGGAGAGTACACGTCTTTTTTTTCCATGGACCAAAAAACACTGAGATAAATGCACTATTTTGTTCTCTTATCTCTACTCATCTCAGCCAAACAAGTCTATAGATCCATAAAAATGAAACAAGACAGATAGCATGCAGAGGTAACTGTGTCCATATTTCATCTGTTTTTCACAAATTCATTCAAGATAATAAAATTAGAAGACAGTATAAATTTTTTTGCAGATTCAAAATAGGGTTACAGAAGGCCGGCACCCAGATTGGACATGGATCAACACACTAATATGTACAACATCTGTTTTTTATAGCCTTCAATGGGGAACGTTTGTGCCAAAGCTACTAAAATATTACCAAATTAGCTCAATTTTGATCCGATTGACTGATCACCATGGAAACTACAGATTTGCATTTACCTAACTGAAAGACATGCCAATAAGATCACCATCCAATATATTCTAACTTATAAATAGATGGTTGGGTAAAAGGTAAAGGTGTAAGATCCAGTGGTTTGGGAAGTTGATGATATGTTCTAATGCAGTTTTCTTAAGGTTCTTATGACTTTTTAAGTATTATCATTATCTTTCCAGCCTACTGTATATAACCTTTACTTTTGTGCTTTCTCTTCAAAATTCAATTACTGACCAACAAGTCAGCATTCCTTGAAGTCACTAAGCTGACAAATGCCACATTAAGAATAAAATGCAGCTGCATTTATAAAGGCTATTTGTCATTTATGGTTCATGAACTGCATACACTATGCTTGGGCCATCATTCTTGTTAACTCATGTTTTTTTTCTTATTTTACTTTCTGACCAGAAATATGAGATAAAGATATAAAGATAGATAGATAGATAGATAGATAGATAGATAGATACTTTACATGCATTGATAGGAAATATGTAACATAATGAATATTCACTTATCCTAGTGCAAGTACTAGTATACAGGTATTTTCCATTTTGAATGCTTACTTCTTTATATTATAGGGGTTGCCCTACTTTAGCAATTTATAACAAAAGATAGATGATAAGGGTTTGATCACACCTCTGAGACCCCATCAATCATGAAAATGGGGATTCTGTGTCCCATTTGAATGGAGTAACAGGCACGCCTACATGCAAAGTCTACAAAACTGGCTATCATCAGCAACATGGAACATGGAGAAAAAAACGAAGCTGGAATTTTCCCTCTAGCCCTCACTTATCACCTGAGCAATCTGTGCTGTTAGTTTTATCACCCATAAATCTTAATTAAGTCCTCTACTTAAGTCCCTGTCTTTCTGGTCCATCCACCTGACAGTAGACCGCATAACTGTGCAAAAACTAAAAGAAATGATTGTTCAGGAATGGTAGGAGCTGCAGATAAAACTGGAGCAGACTCAATGGACCGGCATCTACTGTATTGAATGATTCAAATAGTTGACATTAGTGGATGTGGTGAAAGGTCCTCTTTAAATGGAGTATACAGGCCTCCCATTATTGTATTCAGTAGGTTCCCAGCAATGGGACCTCCAGAAATCATACTCATCATCCCTGAGATGGAAACTCTAGCACTAGATGTATAACTAGCACTGAAAGAAAAGAGTCTTTTTACTTTTGTCCACAAATACTATTCTATTGAAAATTACCGTATATACTCGAGTATAAGCCTTGTTTTTCAGCACAGTTTTTGTGCTGAAAAAGCCCCTATTGGCTGCAATAGTATATATATAGAATCTCCCATAAAATTGTGAAAAAAAAAAGAAGCTTTAAAAAAAATATAACAAAAATAAAATAAATAAAAGTTCTAAATCACTTCTTTCCCTAGAATACATATAAAAGTAGAAAATGACAATGAAACACATACACATTAGGTATCCCTGTGTCTGGAAGTGCCCAGTCTACTGAATATTGGATATGCAGCGCTCCTGTTGCGTCAGGAAAGGGTTAATAGGAGCACTGCAGATACTCTATGTGTGTGGGGGGGGGGGGAACAGTCCTCCCCCCCCCCCCCGGCTTATACTTCAGTCAATAAGTTTTCGCAGTTTTTTGTGGTAAAATTAGGGGCATCGGCTTATATTCGGGTCTGCTTATACTCGAGTATGTATGGTAGCAATTGAATTTAAGGTACCTTGGTGTCATACTGTCTCACTGACTTGAAACATGGACTGTCGTTGTTCCTGAAATAAAGTTATGTGACAAAGGTAAAAACTTTCTTACTGCTTCTCTAACTACATAAACTGTAATGGCTATTCCTGTAAGATCCAGAAATTTATGATACCAGCCATTTTGGCTCCATAGGGATAAAGTGTAATCCGATAATCTACAGCTAAATCTAATGTATTATTTATTTAACGGAAGGGTAGATATTTCAAGACAAGATATACAAGATATACTGTTCAGTTATATGGCTCACTAATAATAATGTGCTTTCTGTTTAATCTAGGCTTTTTTTGTTAAGATAGACTAAACATAGTATTTCTCAGAATATAGAAATTTTCTATAGCCACAACTATCGTAGAGAACAAACTGAAATGTAAGATAAGAAATGTGTTGAAACAACAAAAAACTTGTTAGAGAAGGCTCACACTATCATTTTAAACGCCTGTTGCTTTCATCCGTCATTGACTCATCCATTCCCATTGACGCTAATATAGAGAACATGAAGTTGCACTTTTGCTTCCATCAAAAAAGTCAAACTTTTTTTTTTACATGAGAGACAATGTAGACAGACACCAGATGGATAGTGATTGCTCTGTATCAGTCAGTCTACTACCATAAATGTTCATTGCTCTCATCCATCATTGGACATTATTGTTGGTAGTGTGAACCTACCCTTACATAGTTACTCACCTCAAACATCTATTACAGAAATAACAAAATACAAATAAAATATATAGCAAATAGAGATGAGCGAGTACTATTCAAAACGGCCGTTTCGAATAGCACGCACCCATAAGAATGAATGGAAGTGGCCGGCACACAGACTTTGCCGGCGACCAGCCACTTAACCCCCTGCGTGCCATCTGCGTCCATTCATTCCTATGGGTGCGTGCTATTCGAAACAGGAGTTTTGAATAGTACTCGCTGGTCTCTAATAGCAAGCAACATTGCAATAGCATGCATCCATGTAAGTTTCCCCAATGACCTCTTATCATGTAGTGAATATCACTTTGTTCTTCAAAGGTGTCCTGCATTGTAATAAACTCAAGAGTGATGCATGTAGATGAGCATTCATTTAACCAATCAAATTTTTGGCTGCATGCTCTCCTTAAACCTATTAAAATCAAGAGTGTATTCCTAAGCCATTAAAGATGTTGTTTGCTACAAATCACAAATGGTAAGTGACTCACTGGTCTCAGCAGTAACTTTCTGTTGAGTGGCATGATTGGTTGCATCAGTCGTCACTGCTGCACTGCTCACTACTGTCGCTTTAAGGTTGCCATTCTGACATGTGAGTCTTTCACTGACTCTGCAGCTAATCAGTTTTGAACCAATCAGTGTCTGAGGAGGGATATTTAAAGTTTATTCAGAACTTCCCATGTGCCTACTATTAAATAACTGCCTGTGTGCTGAATTTATCTGTTGGTTTGCTGTATTCCTGATATTGGCTTGTTTACTGGATATCCATATACTTATTGATTTGGCTTTGACTATTAACTCTTGGACTTGACCTCGGCTTGAACATGTTTATTCCTTTGCTTAAGCTCTCCTGGTTTTGTCTGTCTTGTGATTTTTGCTGTGGTTCCTGGTTTGATTTCAGATTGTAGTGCATATAATTTTTATAGTCACTCTTGGGGTGATAACCAGGTTCCATATCCAACTGGCTTCATTTTAGGGCTCTGGTGAAGATGCCTGGATAGCCTTAGACTCTTAACTCTCAAGGCAATATGAGATTTAGGTAGCTTGTTCTATTGTTTTCTCTTATCTGCCAGATTCTGCATTTTTGTGAATTGCCATAGAAGCAATTTCATAACAATTGTTTTCAATGGTCACTGTTCCTAAATTTTGTCAAAACTTTGCATTTTAGCTGTTTTTCAGACTAGTTTGACAATGAGTGTGTGTGAAGAATATCACTTTGCCAAGCTGCTTGGCCTACCTACGATTACCACTCACCACCAGTGAGGGTTCATAGGATAACCTGAAAAAAGCTTTATAAATTTTACATATTTATTAACCTGGATGGGTCAGTAATAGCCTCTAAGGTATACAGAATATACATCAGTGGATATTCAGGCAAATACAGGCAAAAATAAGCGATACAGCACAGAAATAAAATAGGATTACATGAGAAGCATGAGTACCAAGACGAGTTTGCAATCTGGTTCACCGAGGGATCCGCTGTTTAGCCTCAGAGCACTTTCTTACCGCAACAGCAACATATAACCTCACATCTCTCCCAGGATCAGAGCTGCATTCCCTCTCTGGACTGAAATGATATACCTTGGCTCCCTGTGTGATGTCACCAGAAGAAGAGGCCCAGTCTTAAATCCTTGCACTAGAAATGTACTGTATATACAATAATAACTCCTCGTCGGATGGCTGTAGTATGAAGTGAGGGGTATGATAGTGTTCGTGGCAATGTTGCCATTGATACCAAGATTAACCTCCCAGATCTTATTGGACAAGGAGTTGAATGTCCGGGCCTTTACCGCACTTCCAATGGTGCCGCGTTTGGATTGGATGCATCTGTTCAGGTCTTGCACACCCAAATAATTTTTTGGTGAGACTGTATTATGCCCTCTCATAAAATATCCTAATTTTACTATATTTTTTTCATGATCTGCTGGGGGCATCCCATCTGCAAGAAAAGTTTGAATACACATCCCACCAGAAGCTTCCCCACTGAGATAACACAGTTTCACTTGTATGAGGGAGATTGTATGCAGATTTCAAGTCTGCCAGGGTCAAAGGAGTAATGGTGTGATATGGAATCCATATCTAAGATTAATCCCCCTTAGCCAATCCTATACCACAGTGTGGCATAAATAAAAAGGGTCATTACTTAACATGGAACATGTTATGCCATGTTGCCACATCATGGTTGGTTGGTTGGTTCTTTCACTTCATATTCTAAAGTAGTTTATATAACAAAGAAATTTAATACAGATTAATCCTCAGGATCTTCTGAATATAACAATACCTCATGCGTTAATTAATTGACCAGAACAGCTGTAAAATAGTAAAGTATTTCTGTGTGCACTATGTCATGCAATGTTACCTCCCACTTAAGACTGACACTAATTTGTATAAGAAACAGCGGGGCTTATATCTTTGGAACTGAAGAATTTAGGATACATAATCAATGTGTGCCTGAAGAGGGAAAAAAAAGAATTTACTTTTGATTTTGGGAACAGAGTATTTATATCTGGCACTTCTTTTGACTTTTAGTAACAAAGACATGTTATTTCGCTCCTTTGTCACATTTGTAAGATCTTGTGGTCACAATGACATTTTGATGTAGAGAATTTAAGTGTCCTATTACAGGTAATAAGCCATCAAACTGCTGACTTAAATACGTTTTTGAGATCAAGCTTTTTTCGTTTGCAATGACCCCAAATAACCACTTTGTGATGTACAAATGGAAACTCTCCTCATTACAAGATTTTCCCAGCGGTCACATTGCACAGGCAGCAGTGCTTTGCGCTATTTGTGATGCCCTGTCTACTGGTCACTACAGATCAGGGAACCAATTTAGATTGAGCTGAATTTGACCCCAATTTTCGAAATGTTTAGGCTTGACTCAAACTCCAAATTTTAGGAATTTTACACCCAAAAATCACAATTACACTGTGGGGTCTCTTCAGGTTCAAGTCTGACTCCTTTATAAATAGAAGACTGTTTTTGTTAAATTCTCAGGTTACCTATCATTCTATTCTCTTGAGTGATAAGAAACTGGAAAGCATTGGGTTAATTGCTTTAGGCAGATGAGGCAATTATACAGAAATTGATGGGCAATATACAGAAAGAGTGTCTGGAGCTTCAAAAAAAAGTAGATATCAATTATTGGTGGCAACCCTCGTGAAACAGTACTTTACTGATGATAATGAAGCAGAATAAAGGCTGTAAGAAGAACATCGGTCACTTCTTACAAGTGAGGATTAAGGAAAAAATGAGTCCAGTGCTGTAAAGATAATACAGAGACACCTCACCACCTATTGCATGGATGTGAGTAAGCTTAGAGGCTTGTTTCATACAGCAGCAAGGCTTCTATAATTCAAGATAAAAGCCAGAAATGATAATGCAAGGTACACCTATTTGGCTTTAAAGGATTTTTCCACCAGAAAAAGTTACCGCTATCCATAGGGTAGGGGTTAACTTGCACATTAGGGAGGATCTGACTACTCAGACCCCACTGACCAAGAGGCTTTTGTTCCCCGTTCTCAATAGATTGGTGATTGGGTAGCATTGAGCTATTTCTGGCATTTGCATTGAAATGAATGAAATGATGTACACTATGTCTGATTACCACTCCATTCAGAATGGGGGACAAAGGTGGAAAGAGTATAACTTGTTTTGATAAGAAAACCCCTTTAATGCTAGACAAGGGAGTCAAAACAAAATCCTCAGCAGAAAAAAAAATCTGTGAGATAATAAATCACGGCCGCAAAATAACGCAGCGTATACGATCCTAACTCCCATTGAAATGAATGGTAGCTTTTACAGCGCGCAAACTCTGACACGCCATATGTGTGCCAGATCACGCTGCACGTTACATCGTGTGAATGCACCCTTAGAGCCACATTTGACCCGAATTTTCTAAAAGTTTTCAGTTCTCTTAAACACAAAACTTTTGGGGTTTGTCTCAATTAAAAACACTGTTATACTCTGGGGTCTCCTTAAACCACTCAGCATGGTGGCTCAGTGTTTAGTGCTGTATCCTTGCTCCTCTGGAATCCTAAGTTTAAATTTAAGGGAAACATCTAAAGTTTGTATGTTCTTCCCGTGTTCCCCCCCACACACACACAATCACACACACACATTCTAAAGATACACAAGTAGGGAATGTAGATTGTGAGCCCTATATTGGACAATGACCGTTAATGTCTGTAAAATGTTGCGGAATATGTTGGCTCTTTGCAAGTAATCAAAATAAGCCCCTGTATATAACAAAAAGGCCCGCAGGAAATGAAATGAAGGAAAATAACAATCTCTCCTGGCCATCGTTGCGGTGTCCAGCAATCTCTCTGTGACCCTGAGTTGCATGATGTTGGCCTGAAGAGGACGCTGATAGACCGCCATATGCCGTAAAAATGCTCAGGAGAGGTTTGGCAAGGTGAGAATAAGAGTTTGTAATTTTTTTCACCTCCCTTGGACCTCCACTAATTACATCCTGAGGAGACCTCAAAGTATAACAATAGCAGTTTTATCCGTACAAGATCGGCCTGAAACAAATCGGAGAGCCGAATCTCGCAAACATTCATGGAACAAATCTCATGAGAATCTCTCATATCTCACAAATATTTGAAAGGATCACCCTGCAGTTTCAGACTGAACCTGTTCAATCTAAACCAGAACTATTATTATTGTACTCTGGGGTCTCTTAAACAAAGGCTCCGATGAGAATAGTAAACATAACAAACAGTATTACTCTCCTGGGTTTCTGATGTGACATCCAGTGGTCCCTTGGCATGTTATTCATGCCTTTTCTGACCTCCTGAATAATGTGATCACTTAGGCTCAATAGAATTCCAGGAAGCATTCCAAAGAGGACCCTATGGGAAACCAGAGGGCTGTGATGGAGCCAAGGAGAGGTGAATAAAACTAGTTGTTATGTTTACACACCTCCTCAGAAGAAACACCAAGGCATACCCCAAAAATTAAATTTTTAGAACTTTCTAATTGAACCTGACTTGTTACAATCCAGTTTGTTCATCCCTGCCCGTCACTTTGTTTAAAGTTTCCATTTTATTGTATCTACATTAAGGTGCTATATCATTGTGGCCATTTGCCTAAATTGAACTCTCTTTCGATTAAACTTTTGGTTGCTATCTATATTAGAAGCCTAACTGTCCAGACTTGTTTATGAATTAAGCATGAAGCGCTTACTTGGTTTTGACCCTGGCGTGGCCTTAACTCCATTTTTGTTTTACCCTTTGGCTTTGGCTTTGTTTGACCCCTGCTTGTTTAACGGTTACTTTCAACCCATGTTCTCAACTTCACTGATGCAACTTAGATTTGTACAGGAGTGATTCTGCAACTAAAGTGACTTAAGTCCCCCTGACTATTAAAAGTCCTGCTCAATTCATCTGACTACAATCATGACAAAGAGTCTTACAAGAAGCAACTCGCATGGTAACTACATATTAATTCTGAAGACATTGTTCTTGGCAGTAATACATTTGCTCTGCTGTGTTAACTTGTGTTCCTGTGCAGTGGAGCACAACTTAAAAGAACAGAGAACAGACCTTGGTTTAGAATTTATTTCTATTTTCCCAGTAGTAGGGTCATAAAGTGATGTCACAGTGCCAGTGTCATTGTGTGAGTTGCTGGACATACAGTAATTTGGCCGTGGCTCTATATACACCGTGATCTCTGTGCAGTACTCTTCCTAGCCTCCACATAATGACTGTTTTCCTCTTACTCAGTGGCAATTTATGCACATCAGGGAATTATTCTAAGCGTTGGTTCACATCTGCTTTGGTATTCCGTTTAGGGAGTCCGCACGGGGACACCCCCCCCCCCCCCCGAACGGAATACCAAATGCAATTGCAAGTTCTGTGCAGTACATGGATCCCCATAGGCTTTAATGGGGTATGTGTGCTTGCCGCCAGATCTCCGCATAGAACATGCAGACAGGCTAGTAGTTCACAATCTACTTTCCTGTCCGCATAATTTATGCGGGCAACACGCAGCAAGCACACAGACCCCATTATAGTCTACGGGTCCGCGTGCTTTTACTGCACAGCGCTTGCAATTGCGTTTGGTTTTCTGTTCAGGGGTCGCCATGTGGATTCCCCTGAATGGAATACCAAACGCAGATGTGAACGAGGGGTTACTCTCAAACCAGTCATGGTAGTCACATTTAGTTGGTTATGGTCTCTAGTTGTCTTCCTAGTCTCTGGAATGAACTTGTGAACTGTTGCCTAGCCAGGACCAGTTCTAGCAATCACAGAGTCAGTGTATCTGCAGAGCACATTCAATCACTCTCTCTTGGGTCTCCATGGTTAACCATTATTAAAGCCCCATCCCTGCATCCCCTTTCATTGCTCTAGGGTGGTCTCCCCCTTACCCATTTGAAAGGCTCTTCCCTTTACTACTGCCATGAGGCATGCATTGTCATCTCAGTACATAGAGCAGGTCCACGTTGTTGTTGGAAACCCCTAGCATAATAGTCCCATGTGAACCAGGCTCAGCCAGGTACTGCAGCCTACATGTTAAAATATAGTGTACATTGATATAACGTGTTTCCACACAACATACGTGACTGCCTACATATTTACTACCAGCTACAGGGTACATAAGATGTTTCACTACAATGATACACATCAAATTTGACTGTATTCATATATACAGCATTAACATAGCATGGAATGAGTAATAAAGTTGCAGGCCCAATTGTAATGTTAGTGACAGCCATATAAGATATGGAGGAGAACAAAAACACTTCACATTGGGTTTCAGCTCTCTTACAGTGTTTGTCTATATACATATGTTATAAGTATACTATATGTCAGTAAATCTACTGATATGAATAGTTAACAACACTTTTTTAATAACCCCTAGTATAGGAGCTTTACATTGGGTGTAAATGGCAGATATATCCAATGAATAGGCATATGGTTTCCTGTATCTGAGGCATATGTTAAAGCTGTATTTTCCATCATACTGTAAGCAGAAAACTTAAACCCTGAAGGTAGAATTTACAGAGTTTTAGAGACGCTATTCTAAACATGTTTATGACAAACATATCGAAATCTTCCCTTCCCAAAAATGACATATGATGGCATCAACCTACTGTAGAAGAAGTCATTCCCATATATCAGAAAAGATTTTATATTACTTATGCAAGATTGTTGGAAACATTTTCTTGAGACTATTACACGTTACAAGATTGTAATAATAGTTAGATCATTGCTTTTGTGGGAACAGGTGTCCCAGATTTATTTTCTCTCCTTAAAAAAAAATAAAAAAAATACTGCCAAATTAAGCACTGCGGTATCTGTCTCTGAATGGAGTGACATACTGACAGGTGTTGTCAGCAAGGAGCCTAATGACTGAAAGATGTGTTTGTCTTATAATGGAATTCAATAAAGCATAAAAGAGAGACAAAGCAGCAGCATTGTGCATTGTGCAGCTCTTGGCAGTCAGCGGCACTTCATTTTTTGGAGATGGAGAACAAGAGCATATTAGAAAACAAAATAAAATGCATAGAACCTATCACAACCAGGAAAATGGAAAACAATGTATATCACTTATATTATATAGTTGTTATATTTATGTTGGTTCAGTAAAGCAGGAAGATATACAGGAAGCACTGTGCCTATAGTAACATCTTCATATCTTTATATCCCGCTTCTACACTAGATTGGGAAGACTTTATCTCAAAACTCAGTTAAATTTAGTCTCTTGAATGTGTTTCATACTATTATGATATCTAGATTCCATAGAATCTGATTGGAAAAGGTCTTGGTCCAATATAAGAATTATAGTATACTGTTTTTGGCATAGCTGCAAAGTGTATTGTTGGAATTAACATAGACTGAACATAATGGATCAATTTAGTTCCAGAACATAAATCATGTCCTTTCCAGATGTCTGGCATTTATCTACTGGCTGCTACATCGTGTCAACCTGCTCTAGGTTCATGTGCATGTCTCAGAGCCAGGACCAATGTCTTTACTCCAACCAATTCCCAAGTGCCTCAGGCTTCATGAGAGTCCTTCTCACCTTACACTGAGTCTGAGCAATGAGTTCCTTTTGGTTCTGGTGTTCGTTCTTGTTTCATATAGTTCCACTCGTAGTTGAACTTTGTCTCCTCGTCCTACTCCATTCTGATCTTATGAAATAAGACTTTTCTTAACATTTGCTGTTTACTAGAGATGAGCGAACACTAAAATGTCCGAGGTTCAAAATCCGATTCGAACAGCCGCACACTCTTCGACTGTTTGAACGGATTTCGAACCCCATTATAGTCTATGGGGGGAAATGCTCGTTTCAGGGGTAGGCAAAATTCGATAACATTATACTTACCAAGTCCACGAGTGAAGGTTGGGCTGGATTCTCCTTGAAGTCTTCTCTCGGCGCAGCGACCCCGCGTCTTCTTCCGGCTGGAATTCACTCTGCCTAGGCATCGGGGCCTAGGCAGAGCCGACTGCGCATGCGCGGTCGGCTCTGCCCGGCCCGACGCCTGAGCAGAGCAGACTGTGCATGCGAGGGCATGCCCGCACATGTGCAGTCGGCTCTGCCTAGGCTGGATGCCTAGGCAGAGTGAATTCCAGCCGGAAGACACCGCGGGGACGCTGCACGGAGAAGACTTCTAAAGGTAAGAGAAGAACCAGCGTTGATTGGCAGAATGTATAGCATTCTGCCAATCAACGCTGGTTCTGCATCGAACCTTAAACTTCGAACAGCTAGTAGTGTACTAGTACGAGTATCTCGAATACCATAGTATTCGATCGAACACCTACTCGATCGAACATTAATCGCTCATCTCTACTGTTAACGTGTCTTTTCTTACCATGACATATCCTGAGATATGTGGCATATGACTTCAAACCCTTTAGATGGCTATGCAATTTTATAAGTGTCTGTTTGGCCACAAAATGGCTGTGCTATGAACTATAGCCTGTCAAATGTTATACTATGGTTGTAAGAGAAATTGGAGTCTTTAACCAAATTTTAGCTATAGTAAGAGTGGACAAATCTGTAAATACATTTTTTGTAAAGGGAAAAAAATCCATCCTGTTAACCTTTTCAACATGTAAAGGCCTAATCTCTACCTTGCCCTGTAATTTTAAATGTGTTTTTCCATTAGAAGAGCCCCTATCCGTATAGGTTAGTGGGGAATCCAGACTGAATATTTTTTATGGGTGTATAAAAGTCATGTTACCACCTCAAATCCTATACATATTCAGGCAAGGGTCAACCAGATGGAACATGGCATACGTCGTCTTATGTGGAAATATATACTTTATTTACTATGGGCCATGGCAATCTTTAAGATATACTGACAAGAAGAAGGATAGGATTGTTTTAAAGGGATTCTACAATTAACCCCTTCCCGCCGATGGCATTTTTTGATTTTCATTTTTCGTTTTTGACTCCCCTCCTTCTAAACCCCATAACTTTTTTATTTCTCCGCTCCCAGAGTCATATGAGGTCTTAATTTTTGCGGGACAATTTTTTCTTCATGATGCCACCATTAATTATTCTATATAATGTACTGGGAAGCAGGAAAAAAATTCAGAATGGGGTGGATTTGAAGAAAAAATGCATTTCTGCGACTTTCTTACGGGCTTTGGTTTTACGGCGTTCACTGTGCAGCCAAAATGACATGTCCCCTATATTCTGTGTTTCGGTACGGTTCCAGGGATACCAAATTTATATGGTTTTATTTACATTTAATTATCAGAATTAAAACAGTGAAAAAACGGCGGTTTGGCACTTTTGACTATTTTTCCTGCTACGGCGTTTACCGAACAGGAAAAATATTTGTATAGATTTGTAGAGCGGGCGATTTCTTACTTTTTTTTTTATTATCAGACCCAGGGGGTCTGATCACTAATGCAATGCATTACAATGCTAATGCATTGCAATGCATTGCAAAAAAGCATCATCTCTTTTGCAGGCTGCATACACCAGCCTGCAAAAGAGAGAATTTGCAGACTGGCTGGGAGCCTTTAACAAGGCTCCCGGCTGTCATGGCAACGGGGGGTCGGCCCTGGATCATGCTCCAGGAGCCGGCGATCCCTGCCAAAATGGCGGCGCCCATGCGCCGCCGGGAAAATGGCGCCTCCGCCTCGGTCCGGGGACCGATCGGAGGCATTAGAGCCGGTTGTCTACTGCTTAAAGCAGTAGACACCCGGCGGCTATGACGGCCGCCCGGCTCCCGGGCGGTCGCCATAGTTACAGACCCGACACGCGCCGTACTATTACGGCGCATGTCGGGAAGGGGTTAAACTAACATTTTTTTTGATTACCACGTCAGAATAGCCTTAAGAAAGGCTAGTCATCTCCTACCTTTAGATGTGGTCTCCGCCGCGCCGTTCCGTAGAAATACCGGTTTTAACCGATATGCAAATGAATTCTCCGCAGCAATGAGGGCGGGCCCCACTGCTGAAAGGCCAATGAGCGCATCCCCATTGCTGCCCAAGAGCTCTTTCCTGCGCGGCCTCCATTTTCTGTAGCAACTCCGCCTCTTCTGGCTTCTCTTGCTCTTGTAGTTCTATACAGGAGCATAGAGAGGCCACCCCAAAATGGCTGCCGGCCGGCTCCTGTATTGAATTGCAAGAGCAGCTACCCAAAAATGGCCGCCGGCCGCCATTTTGGGGTGGCCTCTCTATGCTCCTGTATCGAACTACAAGAGCAAGAGAAGCCAGAAGAGGCGGAGTTGTAGAGAAGAAGGAGGCGGTGCAGGAAAGAGCTCTGGGCAGCAATGGGGATGCACTCATCGGTGTTTCAGCGCTCGGGCCCGCCCTCATTGCTGCGTTGAGCTCATTTGCATACCGGTTAAAACCGATATTTCTACGGAACGGCGCGTCGGAGACCAAGTCTAAAGGTAGGAGACGAATAGCCTTTCTTAAGGCTATTCCAACGTGTTCATTAGAAAAAAAGGTAGTTTAATGGTAGAATCCCTTTAAACTTTTGACCTTCGTGCTCCATATATCCTCATTCAATACAGCTTTGAATGTGAGACTACCATCATTTTATAGACATCTTAGCTATCTCATACATAAATTAGACATGGGACTATTTAGCATATGATTAGTTATGCAGATTCTTGTCATGTAACTGCATTGTTACAGTTTTGCTTCTGGCGGTGGAAAAATCTTTTTCTTCTTGTAGACTACAAATTACAACCTGTTCTCATATTCCCTAATAGACCAGTGTGTTATTAGGTTGACTCCCAAATTAAAGGTCACTGGTTCAAATTGAGGATCAGCCATAAAGAAGATTTCCCAAGAAAAGTGAAACAGTATCATCCAGCTCATCAATGGTGGTCTCTTGGCCAAGAAAATTGCCGAACTTCATCATGTAAGTATCATGTTGGAAGAGTATGAAATGATGTTGAGGAAAAATAACGTAGTTAACAAGGTGGCTCATCACAAGGTTCTAACACTATAAATATGGCAGTGGAGGTGGCTCATATGCCTTGTAATAGTAAGATCACAGGTGTCCATGCAAGCATTGTGTGACATGCATTGCAAAAGTCTGGAGTGGTGGCCTGAGAAAAGGTGATGAAGCCTTGACTTCAATATTGACATAAGATGCGTCCACACAATTTTGCAAAAAAGAGGACAGCAGAAGATTGGAAATGGGTGATTTGAAGTAATGACACAAAAGTCAATAGACTTGGCTCTGATAAGTGCAAATGGGCCAGGAAGAAACAAGGGACAAGAGCACTAAGGGTAAGTTCACACTGAGATTTTTGGTCAGTGAAATCAATGGCAGCCGCTCAGGTCTTTTTTCAGGCTCCCGGAAAAAATAAGTGAGATGCTCATTCTTCAGGCCAATTCACCTCACGATTCGGCCTGAAGACTCACCCTCCTCCGGACTAGGCTCATTCATCGGGCCTAATCAGGAGCAGAGTGCGTGGCTGGATGCCGGTGCAGTGCACCGGCTTTCAGTCGCGGCTACCCGTATTTTGGTCCGGAACCTGAGGCGGCCTTTTAAACAAGCTCCTTCAATGAATGACTCAGTTTCTTAAAATGAGCGAAATGCATATAAATACTGTTGGCTCTAGTTTTCTTCAATTACCATATTATATTTATAAGTAAATGATTACTGTGTAGAAATACCACTTCTACTAAAAATCTTGATTGATCGGTTCAATGATGTTGGAGGGCTATTTTTCTTAACACTACTTTAGATAGCTAGTCTATGGACGAAAATAGAAACTTCAACTTGTAGAATGTAGCTATCGCTATTACAGGGATCTTCTGATCTCTTGGATGCAACTACAGGCTATACTGTAGTTCAGCTCATAAAAGCTCTTGTGCTCTTGACATGCTTCTGCTACGTTTTAAAGAGGGCATGTCACTGACTGTCAAAGTGTAAAATAGAGAAGTTAAAATGAACTTTAATTGTCACCTTTTTTCTTATTGCCATCAGATCCATTAAAGCTACCAAACAACATATGTAAATTTGCCAGAAAAGAGTAGCAGAAGGTGAGAAGTCAACTTAGTTGTCATGCATGATATAGTGGCCATCTGCTTGATAAAAGCTTGATTATTCTTTTTAGCTCCTCGATGTACTTATTATATTTTCCTTTTATGCTGTGAAATCCAGATACAGATCTTAACCAAGGTGGTTCTTACTTTAAGATTTTATATCTGCTTATATAGTGTGAACATATGCTGTATAGAGACTGTCATTATTCCCATGAGCTCCACTCCCTAGTAAGGTCCTAATTTCACTGTGTCCCTTACAATCAAACATACAAATCCTAAGAATCCAGAAAATCTTTGAGGTATTGATGTCCTGGTTTAGTGGTATGCCATCAGTGTCTCTATTGTAACAGCTCTCTCCTTCCTGACATCTGCTGTAATATTGCAGCAGATGTTGGGTGTTTAAAGATGGTGCCCTCTCAGGATCTGAGTGGGCGCCATAACTGCAGGGTCTCGGCCAGTTTACACAGTGACCAAGCAGCAGTGTCTTCAGTCAAAGACATCTATGATCATAGGCACTTAACCCTGCAGATGTTGTGGTCAATCAAATATATAGTCAACAATATAGCAGAGGAACCATGTATTTTCCTTATAGATTTAAAGGGATTCTACCACTAAAACACTTTTTTTTCTAGTTACCACGTCGGAATAGCCTTTAAAAAGGCTATTCGTCTCTTACCTGTGGAAGTGCTCTCCGCCGTGCCGTTCGTTCAAAATACCGGTTTGTACCGGTATGCTAATGAGTTCTCTCGCAGCGATGGGGGCGTCCCCATCGCAGGAGCAGCGATGGGGGCGTCCCCACTGCAGCTCGAAAACTCACCGCAGCGCCACCTCTCCGGTCTTCAGTGTCCTCCCCTTGCCTCTTCAGCGTCTGTCGGACACCTGCGCAGTATGCTCTCTGTTCGGCGAAGATTGCCGAACGTACTGCGCATGCGCGAAAGTGCGGTGCCCACACTATGGCTGGGACCGCTATTTCGCGCATGCGCAGTACGTTCGGCAATCTTCGTCGAACAGAGCGTACTGCACAGGCGTCCGACAGTACGCTGAAGAAGCAAGGGGAGGACACCGAAGACCGGAGAGGCGGCGCTGCGGTGAGTTTTCGAGCTGCAGTGGGGACGCCCCCATCGCTGCTCCTGCGATGGGGACGCCCCCATCGCTGCGAGAGAACTCATTAGCATACCGGTACAAACCGGTATTTTGAACGAACGGCGCGGCGGAGAGCACTTCCACAGGTAAGAGACGAATAGCCTTTTTAAAGGCTATTCCGACGTGGTAACTAGAAAAAAAAGTGTTTTAGTGGTAGAATCCCTTTAACAGAGGAAGAAAAAAGCTAAAAAAAAAAAAAAAAAAATGCAAAACTTAATGAAAAATGTTGTGAAAAAAATGCAATGCATATCGCTTCATGGGGTCTTAGTTAAAAAAAAAAATCAGTCTGTAGCACTAATAGTAGTCTAAACATAAAAATCGTCAGTAATCTGCTATAGTCTCAGCACAATACTATGTCATTGCTGGAGTTGTACTTTAAAGAGAATGTCCATTCTTTAACCCTATAAAGACACTGTGTAGTTTGGTCTTTAAAAGAGACCTTATATGAGTTGGGGCCCCCTCCCCTCCTGATAGTACTCATCCATAGACGAGTACTGGGGAGGCGTTCCTCTCCGGTCTCACAGTACATTGCTATAGGCGCTGCTGTGAAGAAGGGTGTTCCTGACGGTACCAGCACCAATAGCTCTTCACCTGGGGCACAGATTGTGAAAGCCAACAGTGTGCTGACTTCAGACATTGCACCGCCAATATTCACTATAGTATTAATGTAGCCTATGGTCCCACATTGCAGAAAAGTAGCATTTTTTTATTGCAACTGTAGAACTTTTGTATTGCAGTATTCAGTACATGAGTTTCTATGTGTATTAGGCCAAAGTCTAATATGCCTCTATTCATGGCAGCTAGACGGCTGTTTATTGACATCCTGTCTGCCATGCCAACCCCTCTTTACCCTGTGATCTCACTACGAGGGTGTGGGCAGTTTCAAGGGGCAAAAAGATTGCCCCATCTTACCATTCAACTGCCAGGATTGCAATTAATATGGGTGATTCATTTGTTACAGTCTGTTCCACTTCATACAAATGGAACCCAGCAGAGATGTAGCAGGCACGGCTCTATCACAGCACTGAGCATTAACTATACACTCAGCGTGACATCATTTTATAATTTAGTTTTAGTCTAAACCGTTTTAAATCTCTTTACTGATAAATATATTACTTTTCCCTGCTATAGAGCTCCAGAGGCCTGCATAGACCTAGATGTAAAACATAACATGCTGCAGCCACTATAAGGTTACTATGTAGCTTTTATACATTCAAATAAATAGTAAAACAGCAAGCGCCCTCTAATGGTGACCATAGGCGGCCAGAATACTATTTATAAATCTGAGTCTATAGAGATCCTTTACAGCTCCATATCAGAAAGCTCTAAAATGTCATACCTAAAATCAATGTCATTGCGAAAAGCTGGAACTTCTCCTTAAGTTATAGGTGGTGATTTTCATGAACATTTATGTTATGCAATTGCTATCATGCTTTTTCGTCCTTTAACTCTTTCATTTGTGTTATAGAACAATTCCCAACATTATCTGAGGTTAAATAGCATATAAAAAAGTATTGCATACAAAGCAGTTCTAAAAAGGCTGTTATGTCTCATTTTCTCCTGCTGTTTAGATGCACTGCTATAAGCATCCTCTCAGCAGTCTATATCCTGGGCATGCTGTGAGTCGTTTCACCAGCAGCATGACTTCCTCTCTCAATCTCTCATCTTTATGCTGATCTCCTAAGAAAATAGAGAGTTAAATGTGCATTTGCTCAGGCAATGATCATATGTTTAGCTGAATAGATACTGACTAGAGATGAGCGAACACTAAAATGTTCGAGGTTCGAAATTCGATTCGAACAGCCGCTCACTGTTCGAGTGTTCGAATGGGTTTCGAACCCCATTATAGTCTATGGGGAACATAAACTCGTTAAGGGGGAAACCCAAATTCGTGTCTGGAGGGTCACCAAGTCCACTATGACACCCCAGGAAATGATACCAACACCCTGGAATGACACTGGGACAGCAGGGGAAGCATGTCTGGGGGCATAAAAGTCACTTTATTTCATGGAAATCCCTGTCAGTTTGCGATTTTCGCAAGCTAACTTTTCCCCATAGAAATGCATTGGCCAGTGCTGATTGGCCAGAGTACGGAACTCGACCAATCAGCGCTGGCTCTGCTGGAGGAGGCGGAGTCTAAGATAACTCCACACCAGTCTCCATTCAGGTCCGACCTTAGACTCCGCCTCCTCCGGCAGAGCCAGCGCTGATTGGCCGAAGGCTGGCCAATGCATTCCTATGCGAATGCAGACTTAGCAGTGCTGAGTCAGTTTTGCTCAACTACACATCTGATGCACACTCGGCACTGCTACATCAGATGTAGCAATCTGATGTAGCAGAGCCGAGGGTGCACTAGAACCCCTGTGCAAACTCAGTTCACGCTAATAGAATGCATTGGCCAGCGCTGATTGGCCAATGCATTCTATTAGCCCGATGAAGTAGAGCTGAATGTGTGTGCTAAGCACACACATTCAGCACTGCTTCATCAAGCCAATACAATGCATTAGCCAGTGCTGATTGGCCAGAGTACGGAATTCGGCCAATCAGCGCTGGCTCTGCTGGAGGAGGCGGAGTCTAAGATCGCTCCACACCAGTCTCCATTCAGGTCCGACCTTAGACTCCGCCTCCTCCGGCAGAGCCAGCGCTGATTGGCCGAAGGCTGGCCAATGCATTCCTATGCGAATGCAGACTTAGCAGTGCTGAGTCAGTTTTGCTCAACTACACATCTGATGCACACTCGGCACTGCTACATCAGATGTAGCAATCTGATGTAGCAGAGCCGAGGGTGCACTAGAACCCCTGTGCAAACTCAGTTCACGCTAATAGAATGCATTGGCCAGCGCTGATTGGCCAATGCATTCTATTAGCCCGATGAAGTAGAGCTGAATGTGTGTGCTAAGCACACACATTCAGCACTGCTTCATCAAGCCAATACAATGCATTAGCCAGTGCTGATTGGCCAGAGTACGGAATTCGGCCAATCAGCGCTGGCCAATGCATTCTATTAGCCCGATGAAGTAGAGCTGAATGTGTGTGCTAAGCACACACATTCAGCACTGCTTCATCAAGCCAATACAATGCATTAGCCAGTGCTGATTGGCCAGAGTACGGAATTCGGCCAATCAGCGCTGGCTCTGCTGGAGGAGGCGGAGTCTAAGATAGCTCCACACCAGTCTCCATTCAGGTCCGACCTTAGACTCCGCCTCCTCCGGCAGAGCCAGCGCTGATTGGCCGAAGGCTGGCCAATGCATTCCTATGCGAATGCAGACTTAGCAGTGCTGAGTCAGTTTTGCTCAACTACACATCTGATGCACACTCGGCACTGCTACATCAGATGTAGCAATCTGATGTAGCAGAGCCGAGGGTGCACTAGAACCCCTGTGCAAACTCAGTTCACGCTAATAGAATGCATTGGCCAGCGCTGATTGGCCAATGCATTCTATTAGCCCGATGAAGTAGAGCTGAATGTGTGTGCTAAGCACACACATTCAGCACTGCTTCATCAAGCCAATACAATGCATTAGCCAGTGCTGATTGGCCAGAGTACGGAATTCGGCCAATCAGCGCTGGCCAATGCATTCTATTAGCCCGATGAAGTAGAGCTGAATGTGTGTGCTAAGCACACACATTCAGCACTGCTTCATCAAGCCAATACAATGCATTAGCCAGCGCTGATTGGCCAGAGTACGGAATTCGGCCAATCAGCGCTGGCCAATGCATCCCTATGGGAAAAAGTTTATCTCACAAAAATCACAATTACACACCCGATAGAGCCCCAAAAAGTTATTTTTAATAACATTCCCCCCTAAATAAAGGTTATCCCTAGCTATCCCTGCCTGTACAGCTATCCCTGTCTCATAGTCACAAAGTTCACATTCTCATATGACCCGGATTTGAAATCCACTATTCGTCTAAAATGGAGGTCACCTGATTTCGGCAGCCAATGACTTTTTCCAATTTTTTTCAATGCCCCCGGTGTCGTAGTTCCTGTCCCACCTCCCCTGCGCTGTTATTGGTGCAAAAAAGGCGCCAGGGAAGGTGGGAGGGGAATCGAATTTTGGCGCACTTTACCACGTGGTGTTCGATTCGATTCGAACATGGCGAACACCCTGATATCCGATCGAACATGTGTTCGATAGAACACTGTTCGCTCATCTCTAATACTGACCAATTCTGTACTTCAATTAGTCAAGCTGTCACTTTAAATAACTCAAACTATTCTCTCTGGTTTATCCGTTATCTGCTTTCTGCAGACTTACAGATGTATTTTACAAGGAATTTATATTTCTAGTGGATGGACTGTAAATCTGTAGAACCCAGGAATGCTAGATGCAAACCCCTATATGTATAAAGTCATATAATATATAATATAGACATAATAAAGGTAATACATTTTGGCATAAATAAATATATTAATAGATAAATAAATAACACATTTTCATTATTTTGGGACTAATTTACTTTGTCGCACAAAGTGAAGTCTGCAGAACTTTTGTCCAACTCCATATTCAACCTCTGCACAGCACAGAAAGTGGGAGGGACTGGTTGTGGTCAGTTCACATCAATGGGAGCTTTGGAGAAAGCCAAAGTAACAATCAATCTTCTCTCATTCCCATCGAAGTGAATGGGAGCACTGATCACCACCAGTCCTGACAATATTCAGTCTGACGCTGTTCAGGTTGAATGTGAAGCCGGACAGATAAGATAAGATAATCCTTTGATAGTCCCACCATGGGGAAATTCAGTGTGTTACAGCAGCATGAATAATATCGTAATATAATTCAAGAAAGAACACATACAAGCTTATAGCAGATAGAAAATATACTAGGAGTCATAGTACTAAAAAGAAACATAAAGACTCAGGATCATTTGTTTCTCTGTGCAGAGGGATCTTCGTTTAGCCTGATGTTGATTATACAGCCTGACTGTGTTTGGAAGGAAGGACCTCTGATAGCGCTCCTTCTCACACTTGGGGTGAAGCAGTCGGTCACTGACAGTACTGCCCAGTGCTGTCACAGTCTCATACATGGGATGGGATGGCCCTTCAAATCAGCCTGTCAAGTGTTTTTCTGTCCCTGGCTGGTATGCTACTCCCCAGCAGGCCACTCCGAAGAAGATAGCTGATGCTACCACAGAGTTGAAAAAGGCCCTAAAAAATGTCCCCTGGACTCCAAAGGCCCTCAGCCTCCTGAGCAGGTAGAATCTGCTGTTGTGCTTTCTGGGCAGCGAGTCCAAGTGATCTGCCTCGTCCAGCTTATCATTGAGGAGCACATCCAGGTCTTGACTAGAGATGAGCGAACAGTGAAATATTCGAGATTCGATATTTGTTTCGAGTAGAGCCTCAATATTCGACTACTTGATCGAATATCGAATCCCATTATAGTCTATGGGAAAAAATGCTCGTTTCAGGGGAGACCACTATTCGACTAAAGGAGAGTCACCAAGGTCCACGAATAGCAGGAGGAGAGTGTTTAGGAGGAGCACTGAGCAGTTAAAGTGCACGGAACCCATTTTAGTCTATAGGGGCCATGCGCTTTAACTGCACAGCGCTTACAGTTGCGCTGATAAAAAGTAAGCTCCCTTGTAACAGCAAGCTACCAGCTCTCCCAACTAGCAAGGACGATCCAGCCGCAGAACCAGCATTGATTTGCCGCCGGCTCGTCCTTGCTAGTCAGGAGAGCTGGCAGCTTGCTGTTACAAGGGAGCTCACTTTTTCTCATAGGAATGAATTGATCAGCGTTGATTGGCCAGTGTACAGCATTTGGCCAATCAACACATTCACATTCGGCCAATCAACATTCTGCCAGAGGCTCGTCTGTGAGGAGGCGGAGTCTAAAATCAGACCATAATGGAGACTGCTGCGGTCCGATCTTAGACTCCGCCTCCTCACAGACGAGCCTCCGGCAGAACCAGCGTTGATTGTCCGAATGCTGTACACTGGCCAATCAAGGCTGGTCATTTCATTCCTATGAGAGAGTCAGCTCCCTCATAACAGCAAGCTGCCAGCTCTCCCGGCTAGCAAAGATGAGTCTGTGGCAAATCAATGCTGGTTCTTCAGCAGGCTCGCCCTTGCTAGTTGGGAGAGCTGGCAGCTTGCTGTTATGAGGGAAGTTACTGTTTCTCATAGGAGTGAATTGACCTGCGTTGATTGGCCAGTGTACAGCATTCAGCCAATTAACACTGGTTCTGCCGGAGGCTCGTCTGTGAGGAGGCAGAGTCCAAAAATGGACCACAATGGAGACTGGTGTGGTCCGATCTTAGACTCTGCCTCCTCACAGACGAGCCTCCGGCAGAACCAGCGTTGATTGGCCAAATTCTGTACACTGGCCAATCAACACTGGTCAATTCATTCCTATGAAAAAAGTAAGCTCCCTCATAACAGCAAGCTGCCAGCACTCCTGAATAGCAAGGACGAGCCTGCTGCAGAGCCAGCGCTGATTGGCCGAATGCTATATACTGTATAGCATTCGACCAATCAACGCTGGCTCTGAATCGAATATGTACTGCGAATAGCTAGTAGTATTCGATCAAGTACAAATATTTCAAATACCGTAGTATTCGATCGAATACCTACTCGATCGAATACTACTCGCTCATCTCTAGTCTTGACTATCTCCATGCCTGTCTACTGGATTCGGGGCACTCCTCCATTATTAAAATCCACCACCATCTCCTGGGTCTTTGTGAGACCACTTGGTGGGGCAACCCCTTTAAATGTAAAAATCAATACAGTGGTCCCTACATTGACCTCATGATACCATATTTTTAATATACAATGGTCTTTTATAGGACTGTTGTTACTTGAAACCGAACGCAACATACAGTACCTGTCTGGAGATTCTAAAAATATCCGCATGGTTATTTCACTGGTAAGACCCCTCTATTAGTGAAGTGCATGCACTGACTGGCTGAGTAGTAGCACCTCCCTACATTACGGTGTAGTACTGTATGCTCTATGCTCCTCTTTACCTGTGGATACCAGGTGAGAGCAGACTAGTGTTATTTTTCAGGTGAAGCATGTTTGCTTTTCAGATCACTGAAAAAGCTTCACCATAGAAAGAAATTTACAACTTCCTGCAGTTCTTTCTGACCTTTATGTCTAAGGATTTGCTATATCAACATAAGTTATCTACTTATTTTTCTTTTATGTAATTTTTTTCTTATTTTTGGTGGTCATAATAGTTTCAACTTATGAAATCGTCAACAAACTAATTAACCTTGTTCTCTGTGGGATCAGAGCAGTGAGGAATCAACTCGTTTTCTGGTGTAAAAGTGGCACATTGTTTGGTACAAGATTTTTTTGGTCAATTTTCTGAAAAAGTGAAAAGTGGAAAGAATAGGGAAGGCAATGAAGTGGATCAGGGCAGGGACACCTTGGCCTATCTGACTTGTTATAATTCACCCCAGAAAACTGGCAAGCATCACAGTAGATCTGAAATCAGTAGTATTCAGAGTGAAAAGAGGTCTGTAATGGTCAGACCAAGTCTCCATGTTGTTTGAGAAAACCCTGAGGGCTAATGTGTATTTTATGAGAAAAAGACAGAGAGACTGAGGCTCCATTATTTTTTTCTAGGGTACACTGAAAAAGCATCTACCATTCTCCTACTATACAACTATTGAGCCTACATCATTTAGTTTCTGAAGCCTCGTTCACATCTGTGTCCGTAGTTCGTTCGGGTGAGTCCGCATGGAGATGAACAGACGACCGAATGCATTGGCAAGTGGTGTATAGTGAACGCAAACGGACTTCAGACTATAATGGAGTCCGTGTGCTTTCTGCTTGATCTCCACGTGGAACATGCAGACAGAAAAGTAGTTCACGATCTACTTTCCTGTCCACATGACTCGTGTGGAGACTGTGTGAAAAGCACACGGACCCCATTATAGTCTATGAGGTCAGTGTGTTTTCACTGCACAACGCTTGCCAATGCGTTCGGTAGTCCGCTCGGGGGGTCCTCATGTGGACTCCCACAAACGGATTATCAATGCAGATGTGAACGAGGCTTCAGATACTTGCTATTGACCTCAAGAGACTATTCTATTCTGAACTATACTGCAATAATGGTAAGGTAAGGAAACTAAAGGTACTAACTTAGTGTTGGATATCTAAATTATTCTAGGAATGTGGTTAGGCTCAAGGCTCAGCATTGTCATCACTGTCATCTATTCACCATATTATTCCAAAGATTATATTACAAATAGTTAACCCCTTTCTGATAGGATACCCATTCCTAGGAGGATTTTATTCCCTGGGTCTCCCTTCAGACTACTAAAATAACTACTGGCCAGCAATCGGTGGTTGTGAAAAGTGTTATAAACTGTTTATTTGTGCTATTTGTTTTAATAGAGAGTTCGGAATCTGCATAGCATTATTGGGAGGCATATAAACTGGGATTTAGGTTGGGGCTCCACGTTGAAAATACGAAAATACGCAGTGTTTAGCATTGCCTGCAAAGTAGATTGGATTCTGGCTAATCCCATTCACACATTGCAGTAAAGAAAATATGCCGCACAATTGCTGCGATCTCTAAAACCATTGCATTTTTGTAAATCTTAGTATGTCAATTATAACTATGGAAACACTGGACTGGATATTATAGGGATAGAAAGTCTGCAGAGGAAAACTCTGTGTACTTTCTGTGAAAAAGGCTGCAGAAAATATTGTGATGCATTTCCACCGTGGCCGTTTTTTTGCCGCAGCTCCCTGTTTGGGGCACAATTTCCTAAACTGTAATAGAATAAGTGAGCAAATTTTCTATCCCTTGAGAGCTTAGTCTGTTCCAGGTTAATGTATATATGTGATTGTGTATAAATTTATGTCCTAAGCCCTTTAATGGGGTTATTCGTTTTTTGGATTTATAACTCACATATCTTGAATCCAAATGGCCTCAACAAAGTCTGGACCTTAGATAGCCAGCAGTAGGAATAATCTGCTATTACCCCAAGAATAAGTTTCATAGGGATAACTAATAAGTAAATTACCCCATCTGTTCTACTGTTTTAAATAACTTATTTTATTAAAACCCAACAAGGAATTTCTGAATTTATTAGTGATTTAGCCAATGAACCAGACAACAGCATGAATCAACCATCCTCTGTGTATTAACCTTCAAGGAAAGAAACATAGATAACATCTCTTGGAAGAAAAAATATATATCTGCAAAGATAGACATAGGAGATTGAGCTTTGCACTCCAAAATTGTGGTGTAAAAAAAAAGGATCAAAATAAGAAATTGTGACTTATTCAGATGATTTGAGCCAAAGTTTTGTGACTTTATGCATTTTTAAGCCACGTTTGAAAAGTGGATGTGGAATTGGGTGTGGTTACCTTTTCTATCTGTCTGCATTCCAAATGTATCAACTGCAAATTGTCACAAATTCACTTCCGTGGGTGGCATAGACAGTAGAGTAACAGAAATGATAGACTTATGGATGCATCAAATTTATCAAACATCATGTGACATTCGATAAATTTGGCATTATTTACGCCAATACAGACTCATGATAAATTTCTCCCATTGCATCCATTTGTTTTTTTATTGATTCACCTAGTATAGATTTTTCTACTTCTCATCAATCAGCTGAATCCAAGCAAACAAAATGAAATGGTGACAAGAATTGACAGTTGTTTATTGGTTCATTATTCCCAAACTAATTAATCCTTCATATTTATGTATTTAACTATTTATGCATTATTATTTATTTATGTAAAATGCATTACCTTCATTCTGTATATAGCATATATGTAAGTGATTAGATTAGAAGACAAGGATACATTTATTGGAGAAACTGTACAATTGGATGAAGGTTCTAGTACCCTCTTGGGCCTTCTTTAGCCAAAATACAAGATGAGACACAGTTGATCATGGAGGCATAGCGGCTCTGTATGTTATACTGCAGCACATTTGCCTAAAAATGTTGCAAATGGACCTGTAGATCCTACACACTTGTAGGTAGACAAAACTAGCAACTCAACTGATCCCATAAATGCTCGATTGGCTATAATCTGGTGACCAGTCAGGCCAAAAAAGTGTTACAATGTAAGGAGACATTTCTGGGAAAGCCTTGCTTTACAAGCATTATCTTGCTAAATAATAACAATTGTAAGCCCTACCATATCCGTATACTACACATATTGCTGAGCTGTTAGTGTACCCTGAATCACTATTAGTGGTGACTGACTGTCGAATACAATGGCACCCCAGATCCTCCCACCAGCAGTTAGGGCAGTCCTTGAAATGCTCACCATGAGACCAAACTCAAACTTGAACATTGTCAGATTCCAACATAATCTGGATTTGTCGCTATAGATGATTCAGATCCAGTTCGTAGTAGTCCAAGTTTCTCATTTACAATGCTTCTGCAAACGAAAATGACATTATACTGTGTGCAATGACCACTATGAACATTATAGTGTGTGTAGGGGCCGTTATGGGACATTATATTGTGTGCAGGGGCCACTATGGGATGTTATACTGTCTTGAGGCCACTTTGGGACATTATAGTATGTGTAAATGGGGCATTTTCCTGGCCCTCTGACAGTATAGGGGTTTTCCAAGTGAAAAATTTGTTATGGCACTCTCTACACACACATTCTAGAGCTGTTTTAGTGGTGCTGGTGAAATGAGTGTGCAAGTGACTAAATATATGGGATGAAGGAGAGGTCTGGGTCAAATACAACCCCGAGACATGCTGCTACAGTGTAAGACCACAGTTTGGAGACTGGAGTATACTTTTTAAATGAAAGGGAGAAATGAGATGAAGAGAGATGGCTAGGTGGAGCAGAATATTTTTCATTATTGAAGAGCGTACAGACTAAAGGTGGTGGGGAAAATTAATTGGGTGAAATATTCCTCAGAAATCCTTCATACAAGTTTATTTTACTTAAAGTATAAAATGTTATTCTCTGGCATTTTATAAAGGCGTATGATGTAAATGGCAGTGAAGCTAATCTTCTTAATGGTGGCTCTAGGACTCTTTTCTGGTCTACATCTGTGTCCTGTGACCAACAATCAAACTCTTCAACTGACACAGCCTTTCTATTCATTCCTGAGAGAGTTACATCGGGGCACATGAGAAACTGTGTAGTTGGAGAGTCTGATTACTGGTCACATGACACAGCTGAGGATCAGAAAATAGTGGACAGCTCACAAATACAGCCACCATTTACTACAATCTACATCTTCTCAATCGACCTTCTCAAGGGCAAGAGAATTTTTTAAAAAATTGTCGGCGTTGTTCTTTAATTTTACTTCAGCCTGAGCTGATAAGAGAAGTTGCAGGGAGAGAAGTTACTATTATTATTACTATTACTACTAGCAACTCTTCCTGCAACGAAGAACTGTTACAGGGGAAAAACGCTAGAGGGTTAATTATTGATTTAAAGAACCAACTTAAGTAGGAACTGAGATGAACTTTGTAACAGATGACACAAAGAGGAATTAGGTCATCAGTCACACCTACCGCAGGTTGGACTAGCACCTTGTATGTGTACAAACATCTAGCTACTGTAATCTATTACATTGTGTTTTATAACTGAAACAAGTCTGTTAAATCTAATAACCCATTCTTTGATTTTATCAAGTGACTTGTGATTTTCAAGACACCGCAAGTGCCAGAATTCAAGAGGAACCAAACTAAGATCATTTCTATGAGAGGCCCAACAAAGGCCCCAGGTCTGATATTGGAATCTGCCTATTAGGCCATATTTAGTTTCCCAGTATAGATTTTTTATTCTATGTCCATGACACGAGAAATACAATTTCTAGTTGCTAATGGATGAAAAGACATTTAGGCTGAATTTCCAATGTCTTAGCTAGGAAACATCGTCTGTGTGTGCATATTTCCCACATTAAACTTGGCTGTGAATTAAACTCATTGCAACATATGCCACAACCCAAATGGAGGGAACTGGAGGATGGGAGTAGTAGTGGCGAATGATGTGCCACCTATTAGGCCGAGCAAACTCAACCAAGCACCCAAACTCTGCTCCTGGGACGGACACTGCTAATGGGGGTCCTACAGCCCTACCTGGATGGTGGTGGTAGTAGTTTCCCCCAGGATGCTTTCAGTTGGAGAGGGGACCTCTCCTCTCTGAACTGGTGCGATGGTATTTGGATGGGACATGGCATGACTCAGGTTAGTTGTTGCAGTTGAACAAGACAACAATTTTATTTCTGCAATTTGAGACAGGTACAACAGCAGTTTCCAAAAAATGGGAGTAATAGTACCACAATGTCCAATTCCCCAGCCTTGGTTTTAGAAGGGTGCCCAAGAATAATAGAGGCTCTATGGCAGACTTCTCCTCCAACTACCACTTCTCTCATACCTCTCCAAGCCATGGATACTAGGGATCATAGTGCAAGGTGTCCTGACAAAGATCTGGTTACCTTTGCTTAGGCCCGAGTCAAGTTCATGCTGTCTGTGTCCTCTCCTGATCGTCCTTGCATGGAATCCAATAGTCCTGACAGCTGAACTCCCTTCTCAGCGCTGACTCTAAGTGAGCCTGGGGCAAGTATTCTCTCCTTCTAGAAGCTGTAGGGACTGCTGTTGAGATCCAGTCTTAGTGGTGGATGCAGTGATGGTTCTGCACTCTCTGTCTCAACTACTCACACTATACTCTAGACTAGACTGAGCTCTCAACAGTCGTTACAGAGACCTATGTTTCCTACAACACTGCCCAGCTTCATGAGATTGGACAAGGCTGAACCAAGGGGAAGGTTTGAAAAAAAATAACAAGCAAAAGCTGCAAAACAGTGTATTACATGACACAGGACATAGAACACAGAGTGTGGGTCATACCAACATAACCCAGAGGCACAAAAGACAAACACTTAAAGCAGTAGCACTCTGGGATGCTGCCCACAGTTATATAAAAGGAGTTGTTCAGAAATTGACTAATTCCAAACGGAGGCCATGGAATATGTAACATGAAAAAAGAAATCAAACTAATCTGTCTCTGGCGCTCCATTATCCGTTCAGGTGTGCATCATGCCTTCACCACTGGAATGGCAGCCACAGGAAAGCACCTCATGATGTATGTGAGTAATGTCACCAGATCCTTTCCAGCCACCAATGAGACCATTGATTGGCCTCAGTTGTCATGTGCAGCCAGTGCTGCCACTTCTGGTGGCAAAGGTTCGGCATATGCCTGAAAGGACACTTCTGAGGACAGGTAAATATGATTTTTATGTTACACCTTCCAGTGCCTCCTCTGGGATTTGACAAATTCCTACACATCCTGTTTAAGATACAGTGAGCTCCTAAACGGTCGTATCATTAATGTACTGAAC
This sequence comes from Leptodactylus fuscus, assembly GCF_031893055.1. NCBI lineage: Eukaryota > Metazoa > Chordata > Amphibia > Anura > Leptodactylidae > Leptodactylus > Leptodactylus fuscus. The sequence continues at coordinate 167,934,126 of NC_134267.1, forward strand.
TGACAACTGCTGAATTCACACAACCGAGTTCAGTCTGGGAAATACGGCCCTTACACAACTATACTCCTCGTAGAGAACTTGGCCATGTGAATACGACCTTATGTATAAAAATGTTATTTTATCATAGAAAAAAAGAAGTTGAAGTTATCATTTTATAGGTAGACTAAAAGAATAAGACTTGATTAACTTATCATCCAGACATCTATGGAGCATAGTGGTAAGTAATCACACCCCTTTGTGTAAGAAACTTTCATGGTATAGACATGAGAAGACTTCAGATGAAACTGTCATCCAGTTTCAGTAACAGCTCTATAAAGGATAAATCATTCTCTTTTTTCTTATTTCTGCTTATGAAAAAATAAGTTTTGCTTTTCATTACATTTAAATAATTAGAAGCAGGAACACTTTTATATCGAAAACATTCTTCAATGAAAATAAAGACTTAATATTTAGCTAAAAAGAAAGAATATATTTACATAATGGGATTTGAAAGGTGTTTTCAAGAACATTGGAGGTAATGAAAAACTGCAGTGAAAGTATACTGGGATTACTAACTGCGCAAAACTTTAAACAACATACAAGGTCTAGCCAAGGATATAATGTACAAGTCTGAAAACAACAACAACAAAAAAATGGTGTGTTCAGATTATGTAATCTAATGGGAATATAAAGGAAGTACTCAGACTTTTCACTTCTGCTAAATCTGCAAACATTCAGCAAAATGTGCAACAAAATTGCAGCTTTCTGCACCGTGTGACCTTGGCCTTAGGCGTCATGCACACGGCCGTAGTGTTTACTGTACACAAATACTGATCCCAGGGCCACACGGTGGCTCAGTGGTTAGCACTGCAGCATGGCAGTGCTAGAGTCCTCGGTTCGAATCCTGCCAAGGGCATAAAAATCATCTGCAAGGAGTTTGTATGTTCTCCCCGTGTTTACGTGGATTTCCATCCCATACTCCAAAAACATACTGATAGGGAAAAATGTACATTGTGAGCCCCATGTGAGGCTCACAACCTACATTTGAAAAAAAAAAAAAAAAATACTGATCCCGATTCCCCCAAAAAAACATGTCCACATGTCATCAGCTCTCACAAATATACAAAAAGACTTGTATGATCCTCTACACTTGTCTGTGCTGCAACTGCTAGCAAAAACAGGACATGCTTCATAATTTGTGGTCCTTGTATATGGCACCAGCCACAAAAATGACAGCCATGTATATAGGCCTCTAGAAATAATGAGGTCCATACAGGGGTGAACCTAGGGTTTGTGCCGCCTGAGGCGGACATCAGAAATCCAGGGCGGGGCCGAGCGGAGGGGGCGGGGCGAGCGTTGTTAGCAGGCAGAGAGCAGGCAGGGAGAGGACCTGCTCTCTGCTAAGCATGAGGGGTGGCCGCTGGAGCAGCGCTGTGTCCACAGGGCCGCCCTAATCCACCACTCGCTTCCCGTGCCGGGCTGCCGAGACAGTGACGCTAAGCCAGTCCAGGACAGCTTGTCCTGGACTGGCTTAGATCAGCAAAAATGCCGCCCTCCCCCGGGGCCCCGACATAGCGCCGCCTGAAGCAGTCGCTTCAGGTCGCCTCATGGGAGGTGTGGCGCTGGGTCCATACTATAGTTGTGTAGATAAGGCCTTAAGATACAGTATATTCATATGACCGTAAATAATGGCCGTGTGACATCTGTTTTTTACAACAAACATTAAATTCAAGTCGAGTGAATGGGGGCTATTCATAAGAACCGTTATTTTGTTAATTCATTGTAATAGACCTTCAAAATATATGTAATGTCCTATATTTATATATTTTTATGGATGTCTCAATACACTGAAATGTATGGAGGATCCATGAAAGTAGATGCCACTTGGGTGCAAGATGTCTGTTTTTCACAGCCATTTTGCACATCAGTTGGGTGAATGTAGCCTTAGAATAAGGCCCACATAGAGAACGTAAAGAAGGTATCCATTGAGTTTTTGTTGTGCTTTATTTTTGCTGTGCTTTTAATTCCTCCATTAAATATATAGAAAAAAATGCTCACGATTCCACAGTTAAAAGTAACATACTGTGTTTTTCTAAAACACATGCATTTTTAAAAAACAGCTTTACCACAGCTTTTTTCCCACAATGTGTCGCTGAGATTAAACAAAACCTCATTCACTTTGCTGGTACTATAAAATGTATGTTTTTTACTACTGCAGCAAAAAAAAAGCCTGTTTCCGCAACATGAGGCCTTAAAGGGGTTTTCCCATCTCCCTGTCTCATCAGCTTTGCCTACTGTATCTTCTCACTTTCTGTATTCTTCAGAAAGCTAGTGGGGGGGGGGGGGGTCAAGACACTATGAAGTACCTTAGTAGAAATAGAAATTGCCATGAGAGATTATTTGTTATGATTATTAGAAATTTAGAAAACGGTAACACCGTTCTGGAAATCTCAACATGTCCGCACGGCGGTTTTTACTGCAAAGTGGGCGTGGGATTCGCTAGAATCCCATCCACTTTGTCTGCGTTTTTGTCCCATGGGGCCCCAGCCTCTCTGCTTTTTTTACTTTCATTTTGACCTTTCTTTTGCACATATCTATACTGCCTGATTTGTGTTGTGGATCCTAGCATGTCTGACTATTTGCTTATCTTTTATTCTGAGACTTCAATTTTGTTATTTTGTTTTACTTTGGATTTCGATTCTGCTGTGTTTCTGACCCTGATTATGATTATTTGTTGTGTCTAGAGATTAGCAAACTTCTCAAGATTTGTAGTGTTTCGGGTACAGTGGCTTTGGTCCCAGACTTGTTTCCGGTCAAACACGAATTACACGAACTACAGAATAAATTGACTTAAAATATAGTGTACTGTCAGGAATCCATTTTGCTCTTAGAACAGGAGTTTGTATGTATTTAATGAAAAGTACTGCCCAAAAACACCCTTAAGAAAAAAATTGACTAACAGGTTTTGCTGTCAGTAAAAACTATGTTTAAACACTTTGTAGATAGATGAAACTGCTCTGTTGCACAACAGACAAATTGAGATTATTGGCAATGAAATGGTTAATTATCTTTTGCATTACTGCAGGATGCTGCTGTCAGACTTACAACATCAGCACAGATATTCTCGCTCACTCCAATAATTTCTATCACTAATCAGCATGTAATTCATTAAATATGACTGAACGGCCCTTTTACTAAGATTCTCCTCAGGATTAATGCTGGGAAAACCAAGGAGATGGTGGTGGACTTTAGTAAACGGAGAAGTGCTCTGAACCCGGTGGAGATTCAAGGGACATGCATTGGGATAGTCAGGACCTATAAGTATCTGGGCGTGCTCCTCAACAATAAACTAGACTGGGCTGATCACCTGGAGGCGCTGCACAGAAAAGATCACAGAAGGCTCTACCTGCTCAGGAGGCTGAGGGCCTTCGGAGTCCAGGGGCCATTTCTTAGGGACTTTCAACTCTGTGGTTGCTTCAGCCATCCTTTTTCGGTGTGGCCTGCTGGGGGAGCAGTATATCAACCAGGGACAGAAATAGACTTGACAGGCTGATCAGAAGGGCCAGCTCTGTCCTGGGGAGCCCCCTGGACCCAGTACAGGTGGTGGGTGATAGAAGGATACTGTCTGTGGTGACCTCCATGCAGGAGAACAAATCCCACCCCATGTATGGGACCCTGATGGGACTTGTCAGCACTGTAAGTGACCGTCTGCTTCATCCCAAGTGTGAGAAGGAGCGCTATCGCAGGTCCTTCCTTCCAACTGTGATCAGGCTGTATAATCTACATCAGACCAAGTGTAGATCACTCCGCAAACAGAAAACTAATGATTATGACTATGAAGTCTTCCTTCTTTCTTCCTTATGTTCCTTAGCTGCTATGGACTCCTAGCATATCTTCTCTTCTCAGCATATGTGTGTCTACTTCTGTACTATATTACTGTGTATTATCCTGTATCTGTATTACTAGGCTGCTGTAACATACTGAAATTTCCCCACTGTGGGACTATTAAAGGATTCTCTCTCTCTCTCTCTCTCTCTCTCTCTCTCTCTCTCTCTCTCTCTCTCTCTCTATTTTGCAATTTGTAAGCTTCACAGAATCCAGTGCTCTCTGTATCATGCAGTGATATGAATAATATATCCTTCCCTACATCCACCATCACTGCAATGCCATGTGCTTTTGCTTATTGCTGATATTAGGTGACGCCAAACTAGCACAGTGACTCACAAGATGCATGTATCTTCTGTAGTTTTCCTACATAGTACCTGTGGCTGCGGCCATATTAGTTTTTCCAAGACTAATCATTGTTTGTTTGGTTTTGTTAAAAACTGAACAATTTGGATTACTCAGGTCGAACCCAGCTCATGACGAATCGGTTCATAAATTTCAAGTTGTGACTTTATTACGTTTGGCTATGCTGTACACTTTTTGCCCTGTTGTTAGGTAACTATTATAGAGTCAAAACCTGGGGATTTACAACAGTGAAGTCCAGATCCCTGTACATGTGCAGTATTTAATAAAATGGTGATTTCTAGATTTCTAGTATGTAAATCAGCCTTAACGCTAGGTGGGGTCTGATTTACCAGATTTGCCTTTACATGGCTCTGTTATTGGTTTGTAGGACACACGGGATCCAACAGACTCCTTTTAACTTCATACATTGATAATTCAGGCAAGACGTAACTAAAAACCGCTGATGCAAGTTTCACTAAATTATTATTATTTTTTTTTTTTTTTTAATGTAGATTGTGAGTCCCACATAGAGCTCACAATGTACATTTTTCCCTATCAGTATGTCTTTGGAATATGGGATGGAAATCCATGCAAACACGGGGAGAACATACAAACTCCTTGCAGATGGTTTTTTCCCTTGGCAGGATTTGAACACCAGGACTCCAATGCTGCAAGGCTGCAGTGCTAACCACTGAGCCACCGTGTGGCCCCTCACTAAATTATTTTAGTTATTTCTCTTTTGAATATTAATACTTAATATTAAAGTAAATGAACAAAAAGTGTTTTATTCCTGATATAACATTGTACTCAGAAAGCCTAGTGACTTTTATCATGTTATACAAAGTCGTTGGTTGTCAAGCCACATTTTTATTTTTATATTTTTTTATGTCAGGATTCTCTCTATACCCAAAAGTAACAATATCATAAAAAAGCAATATTTTCAGTATGTTTAGTGTTCAGTGTTTATGTCTGTAATATAAAGTACTGTACTTCCTGAGAAACATTGACGAATCTAACACTATCTACTGTCACTGAAATATGTAATAAATATATAATGGTTACAAACACTCATTTAGTCAGGTCATGGAATGCATATCTATCCTGACAGCTACAGAGGTGGATGAATTGATTTCTTCTATGCTTTAGGGTGCTTTCATATGTGCCATTTTGATGTTGTTTTTTAATGATTTTTTATGTCAAAACTATGAGTTGATTTTCCAATAATGTTTCTTCTTCCCTTATGATCCACTTCTGAACCCTCATATCTGTTATGTATTCTCAAGCTGGGTTCGCATGTAATGGTATTGCGTTGTGCAGACAATCACTGTGTGGCAAAAACTATGTTTGTTTTAGTGAAACTTGGGCTAGAGCCAGTTGCACACGACCGTACCGCCTGCCGTTTAATGAATAGGATCCACGGAAGCAGGGCTCCAAAATTGGACAGGAATAGGACCGTGTAATTCACGGTCATGTGTACAGGCTCATAGAAATGAATGGGTCAGTGTGCTATCCAGGAAAAACCCCGATAGCACACTGACCTAGCACACAGTTATCTGCAAGAGGGCTTAGTCATAGAAGTTGGGTTGACTTTGGGAGGTCGGTAGCAGAACTTGATCCATCCAGGTTAGGTCAACTCTGCCTAACCTGCAGCAGAAATTGCTTTGAAACCCACACCACAGGTTTGTTTCAGTTCGGTTGCACCACTGGAAGACCCCATGCACAGGAAATGAAATCTACGTCAGTTTTCTTGCTTAAGGTATGATAGATTTAGGGAACTGAGGCGTTCACACCCCGCTCATCCAGATTCCTGCTCTTCTTTGAGTACTTTTTTGAAAATTGGTAATGGAAGATCAAAAAGACACCATTTTTGCACAAAGAAAAAACAGATATTTGCACCACTACTGATATATTTAATAATGAACATAATACATTACATTTATTTTGTTTTCTAAGACAACAGAAAGATTTTTGTAGATATATCAAATATTCATTGCAAGAAATAAGTCGCATTATGGCCCAGGTGCAAAAACATATTGTGTAATTCTTGTGCTGGGAAAGCTCCCTGTGCATATGTCAAGCACATCCAGTCCATTCTTTTGTATCAGATATTGCAGCCTGCTGTGCATTTTATATAGAAGTATACAGTAAAAAAAAAAAAACATATAGTCACAGTCAGTGGCGTAACTAGGAATGGCGGGGCCCCGTGGCGAACTTTTGACATGGGGCCCCCCCGACACCGAAGATCTCAACCGAGTCCCTCCTACGCATTCCTGCGCGCTCTATTATGTCCCATAGTGGCCCCTGCACACAGTATTATACCCAATAGTGGCCCCTGCACACAGTATTATACCCAATAGTGGCCCCTGCACACAGTATTATACCCTATAGTGGCCCCTGCACACAGTATTATGTCCCTTAGTGGCCCCTGCACACAGCATTATACCCAATAGTGGCCCCTGCACATAGTATTATGTCCCATAGTGGCCCCTGCACACAGTATTATGTCCCTTAGTGGCCCCTACAGGACTAAATACTGTCACCGCTGACCGCTATACCAGGACAAATTGTGGATAAAAAAAAAATCTGGTCCTGTGCATTACAATTTAGTAACTCCATGTGCCTCATATTAATAGCAGTTAACCCTATCATGTCCCTCACATTAAGCCTTGTGTACCTCACATAAGAGTTACAGATATGTGAGAGACATGGAGGTAATAATAAAGTATCTTCATTACTATTACCCCCAAATGTCTCACATATCAGTAACTCTTATGGTGAGGCAAACAGGGGTTAATGTGAGGGAGATGATGGGGTTAACTGCTATTACTATGAGGCACATGGAGTTACTAAAACACAAGTAATCCCCCCATATGCCTGATAGTAATAAGTATAGTAACCCCAGTACGTACCTGTGTAGCTTCAGTTTCATTTTCCTGGAGCAGCTTCTTCCTCTTCTCTTCTGTGCAGGACGGAAGGGATAAGCCCCGCCTCCTCCTCTCATTGGTGGGCAGAGGACAGCAGAGAAAGGGAGGGGGGAGAGAGGGAGATCTTCCTGAAGCGCTGACAGGAGCCAGAGCTGCAGCTCCTGTCTCAGCCGTTGCTGCAGCTTCGGGGCCCCCTGTTGGTGGAAAGTATTCCACCAACAGGGGGCCCCGATCATTATACTCGGGGGTCCGAAAAGACCTCCGAGCATAATGATAGCAGCTGTCACCGGGCCCCTTAATGTCCCGGGCCCTGTGGCAGCTGCTACCGCTGCGATGGTGGTAGTTACGCCACTGGTCACAGTATACATTTATTGTCACATTGGAAATAGTGAAAAGAAAAGCAGCTCTCACGAATAGTCATCACATCTCCAGGATTTATTTGCAGCCTATAACAGGATAAAAATAATACAGCGGTATGCTAGAAAAGACAAACCTGCAGGCAGCAGTCATTTTGCGTCCCCACGTTTCTTTTGGCCCAGCCCACATGTTGGGCCAGCAAAAGTGCAGGAACGCAAATCAGCCGTTGTCGCAAGTTTGTTTTTTCTATTTACTATTTACAATATGACCATTTAGACTGGCCATGGAGATATTTAAAGGGGTTGTCCAGGATAAAGTAAAAACCAAACCTTAAACTAAACTCCCTCCTTCCGCCTAACTTCTAATTTACTTCAATTTTTTTAAAAATTCTATAATTACCCATATCCGCAGGGACACTTTCTGATAATCCGGTGACGTTCCATTTCACTGCTTCTGAAATGGAACATCATCATCACTCTTCCCCCTCCCCTATCCTCTGCAATTCTTACCAGCCTTCATGTATCCATGGAATGGGTCCTCCCCCTCTTATTGTCTTCTGGTAGTGGGCAGAATAGCTTAGCCTGGGAGACGGCAGAGAGGGTGGGCAGGGCTAGTAATGGGCGGGATCACTATTCTAAAGAGAGATGAGGGAGGGGTTAGTAATGGGCGGGATCATTATTCTAATGAGAGACAGAGAGGGGAAGGGTAGGAGTGAGAGAGGAGGCGGGGTGACTGAGAGAGAGTTAGTGCAGCAGCTACACTGGAAGATGCACAGCAGGAAACTAGCACCATGTAAACAAACACAGAGGATGCATCAGCAGTCATAGACACCTAGAAATCACTCCAAATCCTGCTTGAGGTATATGGGTGCACTTCTTAACCTATTACTAACACTCTCAGACCTTTATAAAGAAAAAAAAAAATCTACCTGGAAAACTCCTTTAAGCAGAGAACTTCAATGTCTATGAGTGGCTGCATATCCCATGTCCCATCTAAAGAGACACATTCAGTAGTGCTGGCCATTTCTCTGTTTTTTCTAAAGTTTAGAGTGGATTATATTATGAAAGCCTATACAGTGGTATCCATCAGTGACACGCCAGAAAATCCTACCAAGATATATCTTTGACTATACTACTGAGCAACGTGTGGAAACACCGTTTAGTTTACATAGGGCAAAAAAATCCTATTAATAATATTCAATTAGTATTCTGGAACCGAAGTGGCTATAAATACAAACATGTACAGCGCTATTTCCAAGTAGCAGACTCAAGATCATGCCATAGATTTTCTCCTCGGCGTATAGTAGCCTAAGTAGCTGCAGGACATTCATGAAACTTATTAAATCAAAGTGGGCGCCCAGTCTGGATATAGGTTGAAGAGAGTTTCATAAAACATGATTAATCACCCCATGGTGCATATAATGCTTATTAGACTATTTGTTTGCGCTACCAGGTGTTGTGTTAGGTGTTCAGCTTGGTTTCTATTTCTGCATACACTTAAATGTTTGCAGAATAAATTGCAATCATATTTTCCTTTGGTTTCTACCTAGGCTTTATTTATAACAAGTATCTGGGTCACTGAAGTATAAAGTTGTATAATAAATTAGAGGTAAAACTAAATTACAAAAGAGATAGTCACAAGGAAATCATAAATCACAATAATTACATTGACGTTTATCCTTGAGTTCGCTCAACATTTTAATGCCGCCAGGCTGAAAAATTATTACAATTATATGAAAGAATAACATTGAGAGCAAGGAAGAAGGGAAACACAGAAGTGTGGAATTCATGTTTAATTTGAGACGGGAGTATCTAATTGCAATGAAAGTTTAAGCAGGTGCGGCAGAAAAGAACTCAATTCCTTGGGGAGCTTGGCTATGTTTTAAAATTGCATGAAGGTACGTTTTACAGCTTAGAAAAGAAAATACAGCGGGACAAGAGAACAATAGAATGACTTCAAGTGCATTGTGATGGAGTGGACGCTAAAGACGGATCTTATTAGGATGGTCAGGTATGGCTGTACAACCCTGTAATGCCTGCTAGAGGGTGCCAAGTTGTTCACAATAGATGTAGACTCTGTTCACACAATGTTGTTTTGGTGCTCTGTTGCATGTGTTTATTTTAGCCATTTTCAGGAATAGATCCTGAATTGTGGAGTTTAAAGGAAAAATTGAGTATATGCTTCTTTAGCCTTTTTTTGCATTATGCCTTTTGATCATTGAAACCTTATAGCTGATTCATTGAATAGAATCCGTGAACAGAGACATAGTTGTGCAAATAATAGACAGGAGACATTTGGTCTGACTGCTGGGACCAAGGGCTAATAGTAATGAGCTTATTGTAATGTCTTACATGCTCTACTGGGTACGATATGTATAGAGATATTCTTTCTAATACTTCTAGAGTATGAAGTCCAATGGGATTTGTATTGTTGGACTGTATTTACACAGTGCATGCTTATATTAATTACAATACTGAGTACCACATTATTACTATGCCAGTAAACCAGAGGCTTTCAACTTTTCAAGCTTTCCAGCCATACATGCATGCTTTTTCATACTGGTGACTAACCCACAGATAATTAACTTCTGATCTGTGGGAGTCCAACATGGGAACCCTGCATAGATGTCACTAGTAGGGCTGCCTGCAGATACCAAAAACGGCTTCAGTGGATATTCTGCTCCTACTTAAGTAATAGGAGTGGAGCTGCATCCCCATCCACTGTATAGTGGTGGCGCGGGGGAACTGCAGGTCTGCTCCTATTATTTGTATAGGAGAGAACTGTGTCTGCTGCCCTTCCAGTGACTGGAGGTAACTGATACTGCAGATCTGTGTGAGGTCTGGGTGTCAGGTGAATAGGTTATCAGTATCAAAAATGCATTTGGAATAGAAAAGCCCCATTAGGCCACGGCCCGACGTGGTGAGCTGCAGCGAAAAAGTACTGCAGGAAAAAATGCAGTGGAAATTGCAGTCTTTCTGCTTCAATTATTCCTATATGGAAACCACCAGTGTTTCCTCAGGTATAATTGACGTGCTGGGATTTCCACAACGGTTTTGGTGATCACAGCTTTACTGCTGTGTATATTTTTCTGTAATGTGTGCATGGGATCCACTTTGCATTGACTGTAAAATGCCTCGGTTTTTGCTCTGGTGTTTCTGCTGTGGTCAAACTGCATCATTAACAAAACCTAGAGCCCCTCAGCCTTAATATGTGTTAGCATACAGGTAAATGTAGCATATGCTACTTATTACTGCAATTAAAACCTGCATGCAATTCTTAAAGGAATTTTCGTGGCAAAAAATATCATCATCAGTGTTTTCAGATATTTTTGGGTCTCTGGGAGCTCCTGGCATCTTCTTCATTTGTTTACATGTGTAGCTTCCTGTTCTGTTTTCCTACAACTACCATGATGCATTATGTTTTACTCAGAGCTGACTCACACCACCTTCCTCTCTCACTTACACCCCCTTCCTACTTACTTAGCTAGCCCTTCCCAACTAACTTACTTATCCCACCCTCCCACCCCATCATATTTACCTGTCTTCCTGTCCGGATTTTCTGGACACGGGACATCACTTCCTTCTGAGGGGCAAGCGCCTCCTCTCCTTGATGTCTGCCAGCGCCTCTACAACTGAGCCAGAGTACCGTCATGCACTGTACCTGGAACTCCAGCTGTATTGCACAGGTGTGCGTGCCCAGAAGTAAGTGGTGTCCAGAGGATCTGGACAGGAAGACAGGTAAGTATGAAGGGGTTGTATTTCCAAAAATGGGGAAACATAGAAAACACCCGAATATCTTAAAAACTGTAATTGTCTTTGTATACTAAGTTAGAAGGTAAGTGGGAGGGGGGGGGGCTAGGAAAAGTGTTTAATCTAGAGTAGAAATATCACTTTATCTCAGACAACCCCTATAAGCACAAAAGCATCATGTAAACCTAGCCTAGGAAAACAAAACAGAAAAAAAAAATCTGTGCATGTTATTGAAGAGATGAGGTAATATACTAGAGGCCTCACTCATCTCTACAGCAACCCTCTTGTGTTTCTATATAAAATTGAAGACATAAAATGAGCATTTATTTAGACAACAGAAAGTACAAGGAGGCAATAGGTTCCTGAGGGAGCAGGGGGAAAGTTTACGTGTATTGGACATAATATAGTTGCTAAGTTGCAGCTGTATTAGGGTGTGGACACATAATAATGCATGCAGCCATCCATGTGGCATTCACCATTAAACACTTAAATATGTTGTGCTTATTGCTTGTTACATCTTGCATAGTGTTATGGGTAAACCTGCAGAACTGCACAGCAGTAAACAGGACAACAGCCCATAATCAATAATTGTTTATCAGTGTAATGGAACACACACTGGCAGCAGGGACAGCCACCCGGCAGGCGCTGCTTCATGTGTCTTCACTAGAGATGAGCGAACACTAAAATGTTCGAGGTTCGAAATTCGATTCGAACAGCCGCTCAATGTTCGTGTGTTCGAACGGGTTTCGAACCCCATTATAGTCTATGGGGAACAGATACTCGTTAAGGGGGAAACCCAAATCCGTGTCTGGAGGGTCACCAAGTCCACTATGACACCCCAGGAAATGATGCCAACACCTCTGGAATGACACTGGGACAGCAGGGGAAGCATGTCTGGGGGCATCTAACACACCAAAGACCCTCTATTACCCCAACATCACAGCCTAACAACTACACACTTTACACACTCAATACCACCTCTCTGACAGTAGGAAAACACCTTGAAACATGTGTATTTGGCACTTGCAGTGAGGAGAGCTTGTCACCAGCAGTGAATTTGGCCCTTGTAGTAAGTTGAGGTTGGCACCAACATTTGTTTTGAAAATCAGGGTGGATTGAGCCTCTAACCAGCAGAGTTTGGGCAAATTCATGGTGGAGGGAGCCTCTAAAAACCCCAGTTTGGACCAATTCATGGTGGAGGGAGCCTCTAACCAGCCCAGTTTGGGCAAATTCATGGTGGAGGGAGCCTCTAAAAAACCCAGTTTGGACCAATTCATGGTGGAGGGAGCCTCTAACCAGCCCAGTTTGGGCAAATTCATGGTGGAGGGAGCCTCTAACCAGCCCAGTTTGGACCAATTAATGGTGGAGGGAGCCTCTAACCAGCCCAGTTTGGACCAATTAATGGTGGAGGGAGCCTCTAACCACCCCAGTTTGGACCAATTCATGGTGGAGGGAGCCTCTAACCAGCCCAGTTTGGACCAATTCATGGTGGAGGGAGCCTCTAAAAAACCCAGTTTGGACCAATTCATGGTGGAGGGAGCCTCTAAACAGCCCAGTTTGGGCAAATTCATGGTGGAGGGAGCCTCTAAAAAACCCAGTTTGGACCAATTCATGGTGGAGGGAGCCTCTAACCAGCCCAGTTTGGACCAATTAATGGTGGAGGGAGCCTCTAAACAGCCAAGTTTGGACCAATTCATGGTGGAGGGAGCCTCTAAAAAACCCAGTTTGGACCAATTCATGGTGGAGGGAGCCTCTAAACAGCCCAGTTTGGGCAAATTCATGGTGGAGGGAGCCTCTAAAAAACCCAGTTTGGACCAATTCATGGTGGAGGGAGCCTCTAACCAGCCCAGTTTGGACCAATTAATGGTGGAGGGAGCCTCTAAACAGCCAAGTTTGGACCAATTCATGGTGGAGGGAGCCTCTAAAAACCCTAGTTTGGACCAATTCATGGTGGAGGGAGCCTCTAACCAGCCCAGTTTGGACCAATTAATGGTGGAGGGAGCCTCTAACCACCCCAGTTTGGACCAATTCATGGTGGAGGGAGCCTCTAAAAACCCCAGTTTGGACCAATTCATGGTGGAGGGAGCCTCTAACCAGCCCAGTTTGGGCAAATTCATGGTGGAGGGAGCCTCTAAACAGCCCAGTTTGGGCAAATTCATGGTGGAGGGAGCCTCTAACCAGCCCAGTTTGGACCAATTAATGGTGGAGGGAGCCTCTAACCAGCCCAGTTTGGACCAATTAATGGTGGAGGGAGCCTCTAACCACCCCAGTTTGGACCAATTCATGGTGGAGGGAGCCTCTAAAAACCCCAGTTTGGACCAATTCATGGTGGAGGGAGCCTCTAAAAACCCCAGTTTGGACCAATTCATGGTGGAGGGAGCCTCTAACCAGCCCAGTTTGGGCAAATTCATGGTGGAGGGAGCCTCTAAACAGCCCAGTTTGGGCAAATTCATGGTGGAGGGAGCCTCTAACCAGCCCAGTTTGGACCAATTAATGGTGGAGGGAGCCTCTAACCAGCCCAGTTTGGACCAATTAATGGTGGAGGGAGCCTCTAACCACCCCAGTTTGGACCAATTCATGGTGGAGGGAGCCTCTAAAAACCCCAGTTTGGACCAATTCATGGTGGAGGGAGCCTCTAACCAGCCCAGTTTGGGCAAATTCATGGTGGAGGGAGCCTCTAAACAGCCCAGTTTGGGCAAATTCATGGTGGAGGGAGCCTCTAACCAGCCCAGTTTGGACCAATTAATGGTGGAGGGAGCCTCTAACCAGCCCAGTTTGGACCAATTAATGGTGGAGGGAGCCTCTAACCACCCCAGTTTGGACCAATTCATGGTGGAGGGAGCCTCTAAACAGCCAAGTTTGGACCAATTCATGGTGGAGGGAGCCTCTAAAAACCCCAGTTTGGACCAATTCATGGTGGAGGGAGCCTCTAACCAGCCCAGTTTGGGCAAATTCATGGTGGAGGGAGCCTCTAAACAGCCCAGTTTGGGCAAATTCATGGTGGAGGGAGCCTCTAACCAGCCCAGTTTGGACCAATTAATGGTGGAGGGAGCCTCTAACCAGCCCAGTTTGGACCAATTAATGGTGGAGGGAGCCTCTAACCAGCCCAGTTTGGACCAATTAATGGTGGAGGGAGCCTCTAACCACCCCAGTTTGGACCAATTCATGGTGGAGGGAGCCTCTAAAAAACCCAGTTTGGACCAATTCATGGTGGAGGGAGCCTCTAAACAGCCCAGTTTGGGCAAATTCATGGTGGAGGGAGCCTCTAAACAGCCCAGTTTGGGCAAATTCATGGTGGAGGGAGCCTCTAACCAGCCCAGTTTGGACCAATTAATGGTGGAGGGAGCCTCTAACCAGCCCAGTTTGGACCAATTCATGGTGGAGGGAGCCTCTAAACAGCCCAGTTTGGGCAAATTCATGGTGGAAGGAGCCTCTAACCAGCAGAGTTGTGGGAAAGCAGGGTGGAGGGAGCCTCTAACCAGCAGAGTTGGTGGAAATCAGGGTGGAGGGAGCCTCTAACCAGCAGAGTTGGGGGAAATCATGTTGAAGGGAGCCTAGTATTAGCAGAATTGTGCAACGCTTATGGTGGATGAGTATGAGGATGCGGAGGAATTGGAGAGGTTGAGTACAGACATGGAGTTTCATGTTGGGGTGCTTTACACAGGTGGGCACAAAAATGAAGGCTCTATCCAGTGGTGGTTCATTTTTATCAAAGTGAGCCGGTCGGCACTCTCAGCTGACAGACGGGTGCGCTTGTCAGTGATGATGCCACCGGCTGCACTGAACACCCTCTCAGATAGGACGCTGGCGGCAGGACAGGACAGCACCTCCAAGGCATATAGGGCAAGTTCAAGCCACAGGTCCAACTTCGACACCCAATACGTGTAGGGCGCAGAGGGGTCGGAGAGGACAGGGCTGTGGTCGGAAAGGTATTCCCGCAACATGCGCCTATACTTCTCACGCCTGGTGACACTAGGACCCTCCGTGGCGGCACTTTGGCGAGGGGGTGCCATCAAGGTGTCCCAGACCTTAGACAGTGTGCCCCTCGTTTGTGTGGACCGGTGAGAACTTGGTTGCCTACTGGAGGAACTGCCCTCCCTGCCGCCAACGTCACATGCTGGAAACATCTCCATCATATTCTGCACCAATTGCCTGTGGCAAGCATTGATGCGATTGGCCCTCCCCTCTACCGGAATAAAAGACGAGATGTTGTTTTTATACCGGGGGTCAAGGATAGCAAAGATCCAGTACTGGTTGTCCTCCATGATTTTGACAATACGCTTGTCGGTTGTAAAGCACCCCAACATGAACTCAGCCATGTCTGCCACAGTGTTAGTTGGCATGACTCCTCTGGCCCCACCGGAAAGTTCAATCTCCATTTCCTCCTCATCCTCCATGTCTACCCATCCGCGCTGCAACAATGGGACGATTCGAAGTTGCCCGGAAGCCTCCTGTATCACCATCACATCATCGGACAACTCTTCTTCCTCCTCCTCCTCCTCCTCCTCCTCCTCCATTAAACGCAGTGAAGCGGACAGATGTGTGGACCTACTCTCCAGCTGTGACGGATCGGATGCTATCCCTAACTCCTCTGTGTGATCTGAGTTATCCCTGATGTCAATCAGGGATTCTCTCAGAACACACAAGAGCGGGATTGTAAGGCTCACCATCGCATCCTCAGAGCTCACCCTCCTTGTGGACTCCTCAAAGACCCGTAGGATGTCACAAAGGTCTCTCATCCATGGCCACTCATGGATGTGAAACTGAGGCAGCTGACTTTGTGGCACCCTAGGGTTTTGTAGCTGGTATTCCATCAAAGGTCTCTGCTGCTCAACCACTCTATTCAACATCTGAAACGTTGAGTTCCAGCGTGTGGGGACGTCGCACAAAAGCCGGTGTTGTGGCACATGCAGGCGTTGCTGGAGAGATTTTAAGCTAGCAGCGGCTACTGTCGACTTGCGAAAGTGGGCGCACATGCGCCGCACTTTCACCAGTAGCTCTGGAACATTGGGGTAGCTCTTTAGGAAACGTTGCACCACTAGGTTGAAGACGTGGGCCAGGCATGGAACATGTTGGAGTCCGGCAAGCTCCAGAGCTGCTACCAGGTTCCGGCCGTTATCACAAACGACCATGCCTGGGCCCAGGTGCAGCGGCTCAAACCATATTGCCGTCTCATCGAGGAGGGCATCCCTCACCTCGGAGGCAGTGTGCTGTCTGTCCCCCAAGCTGATCAGCTTCAGCACAGCCTGCTGACGTCTACCAACGCCAGTGCTGCAACGTTTCCAACTCGTAGCTGGGGTCAATCTAACAGCGGAGGAGGAGGCGGTGGCGGAGGAGGAGGCGGTGGCGGAGGAGGAGGCGGTAGAGGAGGAGGAGGAGGGGGGTGTTCTTCTCGTGTCCCTGCCAGGAATGTTAGGCGGGGAGACGAGGTACACCGGGCCAGTTTGGGAAGCAGTCCCAGCCTCAACTACATTCACCCAGTGTGCCGTCAGTGAAATGTAGCGTCCCTGTCCGCATGCACTTGTCCACGCGTCGGTGGTCAAGTGGACCTTTGTGCAAAGCGCGGAACTAAGGGCCCGCCTGATGTTGAGTGACACGTGCTGGTGCAAGGCGGGGACGGCACACCGGGAGAAGTAGTGACGGCTAGGGACGGCATAGCGAGGTGCCGTAGTTGCCATCAGGTCCAGGAAGGCGGGAGTTTCAACAAGCCGGAACGCCAACATCTCCTGGGCCAGCAGTTTAGCGATGTTGGCGTTCAAGGCTTGCGCGTGTGGGTGGTTAGCAGTGTATTTCTGCCGCCGCTCCAATGTCTGAGAGATGGTGGGTTGTTGTAAAGAAACGCCTGATGGTGCCTTTGATGGTGCAGGAGAAGGAGATAAGACAGGACCAGGGGAGGATGAGGTAGAAGTCAACAAAGTGGCGGAGGCAGATGAAGTGGTGTCCTGGCTCGTCCTCTGGAGTGCATCGCCAGCACAGTCAGCAGTGGCAGTGGCAGAGGCAGAGGCAGTGGCAGTGGCGTGAACGGCAGGCGGCCTTTGTCCTGCCGTTGCTGCCTGCCACTGATTCCAGTGCTTGGATTCCAAATGACGGCGCATTGAAGTGGTGGACAGGTTGCTCTTCTCAGAGCCCCTAATCAATTTCGAGAGGCAAATTGTGCAGACAACACTATATCTGTCCTCGGCGCATTCCTTGAAAAAACTCCACACCTTCGAGAAACGTGCCCTCGAGGTGGGAGTTTTTCGGGGCTGGGTACGAACTGGAACATCTTGGGAGATTCCGGGTGTGGCCTGGCTTCGCCTAAGCTGCTGACCTCTGCCTCTGCCTCTAGCTACCCTTTTTGGTGCTGCACCTGCCTCAACATCCACACTACTTTCCCCGCTTGACATCCCCCCTGTCCAGGTCGGGTCAGTGTCCTCATCATCCACCACTTCCTCTTCCAACTCCTGTCTCATCTCCTCCTCCCGCACAATGCGCCAGTCAACTGGATGCCCTGACGGCAACTGCGTCACATCATCGTCGATGAGGGTGGGTTGCTGGTCATCCACCACCAAATCGAACGGAGATGGAGGAGACTCTAGTGTTTGAGCATCTGGACACAGATGCTCCTCTGTTAGGTTCGTGGAATCGTGACGTGGAGAGGCAGGTTGAGGGACAATGAAAGGAGCGGAGAACAGCTCTGGGGAGCAGGGACAGTTTGGGTTATTGTTCTGTAAAGCTTCGGAATTTTGGGAGGAAGGAAGACAAGACTGTTGGGTAATAGGAGGAGAGGAGGCAGAGTCTGACTGGCTGCTGGACAATGTGCTGTAAGCGTTCTCTGACAGCCATTGCAAGACCTGTTCCTGGTTCTCGGGCCTACTAAGGTTTGTACCCTGCAGTTTAGTTAATGTGGCAAGCAACCCTGGCACTGTGGAGTGGCGCAATGCTTGCTGCCCCACAGGAGTAGGCACGGGACGCCCTGTGGCTTCACTGCTACCTTGCTCCCCAGAACCATTCCCCCGACCTCGCCCACGGCCTCGTCCACGTCCCTTTCCGGGAGCCTTGCGCATTTTGAATTCCTAGTTAGAAATTGGCACTGTATACCAGTAGTAAAAATTGTGGGTGCACGTAATCCCAATATATTCTTTGAATTACCAGTCAGACACTGGCACTATATGGCAGTAGCAAGAAATGAGGGTATTTGTATTCCCAATATATTCTTTGAATTCCCAGTCAGACAATGGCACTGTATACCAGTAGTAAAAATTGTGGGTGCACGTAACCCCAATATATTCTTTGAATTCCCAGTCAGACACTGGCACTATATGGCAGTAGCAAGAAATGAGGGTATTTGTATTCCCAATATATTCTTTGAATTCCCAGTCAGACAATGGCACTGTATACCAGTAGTAAAAATTGTGGGTGCACGTAACCCCAATATATTCTTTGAATTCCCAGTCAGACACTGGCACTATATGGCAGTAGCAAGAAATGAGGGTATTTGTATTCCCAATATATTCTTTGAATTCCCAGTCAGACAATGGCACTGTATACCAGTAGTAAAAATTGTGGGTGCACGTAACCCCAATATATTCTTTGAATTCCCAGTCAGACACTGGCACTATATGGCAGTAGCAAGAAATGAGGGTATTTGTATTCCCAATATATTCTTTGAATTCCCAGTCAGACAATGGCACTGTATACCAGTAGTAAAAATTGTGGGTGCACGTAACCCCAATATATTCTTTGAATTACCAGTCAGACACTGGCACTATATGGCAGTAGCAAGAAATGAGGGTATTTGTATTCCCAATATATTCTTTGAATTCCCAGTCAGACAATGGCACTGTATACCAGTAGTAAAAATTGTGGGTGCACGTAACCCCAATATATTCTTTGAATTCCCAGTCAGACACTGGCACTATATGGCAGTAGCAAGAAATGAGGGTATTTGTATTCCCAATATATTCTTTGAATTCCCAGTCAGACAATGGCACTGTATACCAGTAGTAAAAATTGTGGGTGCACGTAACCCCAATATATTCTTTGAATTACCAGTCAGACACTGGCACTATATGGCAGTAGCAAGAAATGAGGGTATTTGTATTCCCAATATATTCTTTGAATTCCCAGTCAGACAATGGCACTGTATACCAGTAGTAAAAATTGTGGGTGCACGTAACCCCAATATATTCTTTGAATTCCCAGTCAGACACTGGCACTATATGGCAGTAGCAAGAAATGAGGGTATTTGTATTCCCAATATATTCTTTGAATTCCCAGTCAGACAATGGCACTGTATACCAGTAGTAAAAATTGTGGGTGCACGTAACCCCAATATATTCTTTGAATTCCCAGTCAGAAACTGGCACTATATGGCAGTAGCAAGAAATGAGGGTATTTGTATTCCCAATATATTCTTTGAATTCCCAGTCAGACAATGGCACTGTATACCAGTAGTAAAAATTGTGGGTGCACGTAACCCCAATATATTCTTTGAATTCCCAGTCAGAAACTGGCACTATATGGCAGTAGCAAGAAATGAGGGTATTTGTATTCCCAATATATTCTTTGAATTCCCAGTCAGACAATGGCACTGTATACCAGTAGTAAAAATTGTGGGTGCACGTAACCCCAATATATTCTTTGAATTACCAGTCAGAAACTGGCACTATATGGCAGTAGCAAGAAATGAGGGTATTTATAACCCCAATATATTCTTTGAATTCCCAGTCAGACAATGGCACTGTATACCAGTAGTAAAAATTGTGGGTGCACGTAACCCCAATATATTCTTTGAATTACCAGTCAGAAACTGGCACTATATGGCAGTAGCAAGAAATGAGGGTATTTGTATTCCCAATATACTCTTTGAATTCCCAGTCAGACAATGGCACTGTATACCAGTAGTAAAAATTGTGGGTGCACGTAACCCCAATATATTCTTTGAATTCCCAGTCAGAAACTGGCACTATATGGCAGTAGCAAGAAATGAGGGTATTTGTATTCCCAATATATTCTTTGAATTCCCAGTCAGACAATGGCACTGTATACCAGTAGTAAAAATTGTGGGTGCACGTAACCCCAATATATTCTTTGAATTACCAGTCAGAAACTGGCACTATATGGCAGTAGCAAGAAATGAGGGTATTTATAACCCCAATATATTCTTTGAATTCCCAGTCAGACAATGGCACTGTATACCAGTAGTAAAAATTGTGGGTGCACGTAACCCCAATATATTCTTTGAATTACCAGTCAGAAACTGGCACTATATGGCAGTAGCAAGAAATGAGGGTATTTGTATTCCCAATATACTCTTTGAATTCCCAGTCAGACAATGGCACTGTATACCAGTAGTAAAAATTGTGGGTGCACGTAACCCCAATATATTCTTTGAATTCCCAGTCAGAAACTGGCACTATATGGCAGTAGCAAGAAATGAGGGTATTTGTATTCCCAATATATTCTTTGAATTCCCAGTCAGACAATGGCACTGTATACCAGTAGTAAAAATTGTGGGTGCACGTAACCCCAATATATTCTTTGAATTACCAGTCAGACACTGGCACTATATGGCAGTAGCAAGAAATGAGGGTATTTGTATTCCCAATATATTCTTTGAATTCCCAGTCAGACAATGGCACTGTATACCAGTAGTAAAAATTGTGGGTGCACGTAACCCCAATATATTCTTTGAATTCCCAGTCAGACACTGGCACTATATGGCAGTAGCAAGAAATGAGGGTATTTGTATTCCCAATATATTCTTTGAATTCCCAGTCAGACAATGGCACTGTATACCAGTAGTAAAAATTGTGGGTGCACGTAACCCCAATATATTCTTTGAATTACCAGTCAGAAACTGGCACTATATGGCAGTAGCAAGAAATGAGGGTATTTGTATTCCCAATATATTCTTTGAATTCCCAGTCAGACAATGGCACTGTATACCAGTAGTAAAAATTGTGGGTGTATATAGCCCCAATTCTATTGCTAGGGGACTTGCAGGGTATTTCTGGGGTGAAGGTGGGGGGGCACACCGTTGGAACGGGTATCGGGGTATATATCGGGTATACGGGAATACACTGACAGTGTATTCCATTCAGGATCCTGGGAAAGCTGGGTTGCGGCGATTGAGCCCGTCAGTGCCACGTTACACTGACAAGCTTCTCCCTGGAATTTAGCTCTTACAAGAGCTGTTGGTTGTCTTCTCCTTCCTATCCTAGCCTGTCCCTGCCTACCCAGAATCTAAGCCCTAGCTAGCTGGACGGAAACCTCCGTCCTCGGTGAATTGCAAGCTCAGAATGACGCGAAGCTGGGCGTCGCTGTTCTTTTAAATTAGAGGTCACATGTTTTCGGCAGCCAATGGGTTTTGCCTACTTTTTTCAACGTCACCGGTGTCGTAGTTCCTGTCCCACCTACCCTGCGCTGTTATTGGAGCAAAAAAGGCGCCAGGGAAGGTGGGAGGGGAATCGAGTAATGGCGCACTTTACCACGCGGTGTTCGATTCGATTCGAACATGCCGAACAGCCTAATATCCGATCGAACATGAGTTCGATAGAACACTGTTCGCTCATCTCTAGTCTTCACCCTTACCCTTGAAAATGACCTAATTATAAGCAGTCAATTAAAATGTATTATCACAGATTGGGATGATGATTATAATTTATGATTAGAATAAGATAAAATCAAGCAGGAGATGACAGAGTGCTGTACTGTATCTGAATAGCTTTTCCGTGCTGATTCCTACACATATAGTACCGGAGTCTTTGTGGGTAATAGAAGGGCAAGATTAGCAGGCAGTAATTTGCAGGCGCTGCTGAGTAGCAGCAGGTAGTGGTTAATTGAACACCAGTTCATCTCTAATTACCACTTTGCATCATTCAGAACATGCATTTTGAAATGATAATTTCATTATAGTGGTTTGCATGAAATCTTAACATAGTTCTCAGAAGCAACAGGCTTTTTACTTCCTCATTATCCAGAAATTAGCAAATCCATGGAGGTAAAGTGTGTTGTTATGACCAGAAAAGAGAAATTAATGCTCAAAGAAAATCAGTTCTATATTTGGGACATAATATATGATCATTGGTAAAGCTTTACATTCATTTTGGTTTCGGCATTAAATTTTTATATCTTGTTAATTTTGTTATAAGGGCTTAAAACTTTGTAAAATGAAGAGAAACTTGAGTTGGATATCTGACTCAGATTCCACTTCTTTTCTGTCCCTCGGCTCCCCGCAGGGGTCTTGGGCCTTATCAGTGGAGAGTTTTGTGCTGCAGACTGCGACTGAATTAGCGGTGGAATTGGTGGCAAGGCGGAGCAATTTTTTGTCATCCTGCTCCAATTTTGCATTGTGATCAGGTCCTTATAGTAACAATATGATTCAAACAATGACACGAGAGTTGTAAAATGTCATTGCCTTTCTATCTAAATGACATCTAAGTAGCACATTCTGTGGGAGTCCTTGCGCCTTTTGAGTTGCTTTTCTTAAGCTGCTTGCACCTTTTTTAGCATGAATTGTGCCTATTTTCTTAGTTTTTTTTTAAATTATGCTTTATTTATGATGAATTTGCACCTTTTATCCAAATGCTATGCTGCCATTACTACTTTTGAGTTTTGGTCAAGAAAGGGGGCAAGGTCAAAGTGGATTTTATTTCCTCACCATATATATTACTTGTGCCTCTTTTAAAAGGTACAAAAAAGAAGCTCAAGTGCACTCTAGGGCAGTGTACAAAAATTCCATCCCTTCCCAACATCCGCCGTACTAGTGTGGCAGATGCCAGGTGTTTAACTGGTTTTATACAGCAGATACTATGCGCTAATGCCCGCGGTTGGTGCCCTCACCTTCTGGTGCCTTGGTCAAAGCTGACCAAGGCTCTATTTTCCCGGTGGGGCGTGGGCGACGCCATTTTACCAGCAAGCTTGCACCGGCATCCAGTCACGGCTAGCCATTTTTTGGAACGGATTCTGAGGCGGCCTCCATCTCAAATCCAGTCCAAAAGACCCCATGTGAACCTAGCCAGGCAGAGAGGCTCTCCAAACAGGCTCTCCAGGGTTAAAGTAAGAATTTGTCCTCTGGGCGTTTGTCCTTACTGAGCAGGTAAGGTTGCAGTGTTCTTACCCTCAGTGCGTACCCCTGGGTACACTGGGATGTATCCTCTGGGGAAAACCTCCGCTATACAGTATATTTTCTATAAAGTCGACAATTGTAATTAAAAATGGTATTAATTATCTCAATGATACATTTCAATGATACTGTACACACTTACATTACTATAACCATATAGTAACGTACTGTATATATACTAACTATATGCACAGTAAATGATCCACTAATAATCCATCTGTCCAAATATTCTCATAGTGAAAATATACTAAATGTCACCCAGAATAAGATTTGAACTAAATCCTTCCATTTGACTGGGAAGGCAGCCAAAGCCTCTATATTGACAATGATAACCTCGAACAGGCATCGTGCCTATTTGACTAGTATAAAATATATGTCCAGGCATATAGAAAACATGCGGCACCATGAATAATGAAGAATGCACAGTGCATTAGTAGTCTATAATAGTGAATAGTGATGTATACATCGCTGACACTGAATGTAAATATAGCAATGGCTTCAATGATAATTTGATAAATTTCCATTTGTTAATCTTACTTGGGCCACATGTTGCAGAAACTCAAAAGACGCCGGGGAGAATTTATCAATCCCTCTATGGCAGTTTTCTGTTCTTTCCACAGACAAGTAAAAGCAGTGAAAAACTGAAGCCTTTTTTGGTACGGTTTTTTTAGCTGCATTTTACTGCATGTGGTCTTAGCCTTGCAGTATCTGCTGTTGTACGAATAGTTTTACATTATTTGGTAATTAAACTGTAGCATTAGACTTTGTTCTCACCAGAAATGGAGGCTCCTTTTGCAAACTGTGTTAAAAATTCTGGATAAAAAAAAAAGTACAGCGTATACACTGATTGATAAAAAAATAAATAAATAATGAACCCAGACAGAAATTACTGCAATACTAGTTACTAGGTACTAACAGGGGTGAACCTGCGTTTTTCGCCGCCCGAGGCAGAGCGAAGGGGGCGTGGTGGAGTGGCATTAGCAGGCAGAGAGCAGGCACGGAGAGGACCTGATCTCTGCCTGAGCGTGAGGAGAGGCTGCTGGAGCAGAGAAGCTCCAGCGGCCTCCCCAATCCACTGGCTTAGGTAAGCAAAAGTGCCGCCCTCCACGGGGCCCTGGCATAGCGTCCCCTGAAGCGGTCGCTTCAGGTCGCCTCATGGGAGGTGCGGCCCTAGTTACTAATACTAGTAATCTGTCTCAGGCAGATGTGGTAGAGATTACAAGTGTAGTCTGATTACACAAGATGTCATAAAGGGCTTCCCCATTGGACTATAAAAAAGGTTCACAGAGGCTCCTTTTGGGTAGTGTATCTCTTGGTGAGAGATCGCTGTTAGGCATGCCTTTAAGACAAATATAAAGACATTTTTCCCAGATGAAAGCCTGAGAGTGGGATCATTATTGGACTGAAGGAGCAGGATGGTTGTTTTGATGAATTGCCTGACATCTATGCAGTTCTATCTGTTAGGAAGTATTGGGTGCAGCAGTTACATGAGGGCATGCACATACAATAAACTGGCTTCAGGGATTGTCCACCACCAGTAGGATTGCTTAATCCATTGACCATCTTGAGTGGCTTCACCATCCAGACATAGGTGGCACCTTCCTTACACACTCCTGTCTCTGCCTTGACTATTTCCATATATGAGTATGTGTTTTATTAATATCTTTCATTTTATTTAACTTTTTATAGGTAAACTGTAAAAGATGTAAAAAAATAAAAAAAAAAGCTTGGGAAACCTTAAGAATTGTTTGTATTTTCTGTACTTATTAAAGCTTTGTTGCAAACTAGCAATTCTTTGTTTTATCCACTGCAGTATATCTTGATAATACAATGAATACCAGATCTGATCCAGAAATGTTTACTTGTTATATTTGCTGTACTATTAGCTACAATTCTCCAATAGTAGGCCACACATTAAGCTACCGTTTGGGGCACTCATTATACACGGACTGAATGTTGCCACAAACTAATCTTAGCCATCCTCTTTAGCTAAGCCTTTTTCATACTGAAGCTACTAGATTTACTGATACATTAGAAGCTTCTGATACGGTAGAAACCATTAGTCATGCAATAGAAAGTTCACAGTGGGACAACATTCACAGACCTGTATCATTAGCAAGGAAAACAAATCCGTTATATATAGTAGGCTTTAATAAGGTAAATGCATGTACAGTATGCTGTGAGAACATAGGAAGCAAGTGACCTGTGGAACCTGAACAGACGGAGGACACGGGGAGTTAGATAGAGGATGCAAAAAGCTGTAGTTACTAAAAGAATGGCACAAAAGGATGAAATGGGATTAAAACAGTGTATTCATTTAATAAGCAGAAAAATGTGCTTACACTTTAGATAACTGCATGATAATTAGAAGAAATTAAAGGTGACACAAGAGAGATCATTAAGCCCTGCTCACTTATCACTGTACTATTACTGAGAGCATAGGTAAAGCTCAGCACTGTAATAGTATGGCAATATGCTTTAGCAGCCACACAAGTGATTCCTACTACATGGCTGCAGAGCTTCAGTAGTATTGTATATGTCCACTTCTTTTTAGGGAATTCTCAATCTTAAAGAGGACCCTTCATGTCCTTGGGCATACATGATTTTATATACCACTAGGAAGCCGACAATGCGCTGAATTCCTGTTATGTGCCCTAGGGCTTGAGATATTGGTGCATTTACCGATAGCTCTTCACTGTCAGAATGGCGTTCCTTACAGTCTAACTGGGAATGCCCCTCCTGACAGTCTGTCCATAGTGCTGTACTGTGAGGGGGCGCTCCTTACTGCCCAGCCATGATGCTTAATGGTGAGGAATGCCCCTCCAGTACTAGTCTATAGACGAGTATTGTCACCGCTCAGCATGATCACTGGGTGGTAAGGAATGCCCCCTCACTGTCCAGTGCCATGGACAGACTGTCAGTAGGGGCATTCTAAGTTTAGGGTCCATTCACATGGAGGAAAATGGTGAGGAATTTGGTGTGGAATTTCAGCACTGAAAAAAGCCTCAAAAGTCAATGGGAGGCTTTTATTTCAGCACTGAAATTCTACACCAAATTCCTCACCATTTTCCTCCATTTGAATGGACCCTTAGATTGTCAGGAATGACCTTTTGTGAAGAGATATTGTAAAGGCACTGATAGCTCTTCTCCTGGGGCACATAACGGGAAAATCAACAGTGCGTTTAATTCAGTGCACTGTCGGCTTTCTAGCAGTGTATAAAACCACGTGTGCCAGAGGACATGAAAGGTCCTCCTTAAGGCCTTATTCACATGTCAGTGTTTATGATCAGTGATTTGCATCAGTGACTGTAAGCAAAAAAACAGGAATGTGGGCAACAGAGAGATGAAGCATAATGGAAATATTTGCACCTGTTCTGTGTTTTCACCCCACATATGGCTTTGGCTCACATCCCCTGATCGGATGCAAATCACTGACCAAACACTGATCATGTGAATAAGGCCTCATAACTCTGATGCTGTGATCAATAAATGTAGCATTGAAATGGTTAGAGGGGGAAGCCCCTCCTCAACCCCTCATCTCACAATGTGATCATAGTGTTCACTATAACAGACATAACAGATGTCATTTATGGATGCTTGTTAGGTTCTGAGATAAACAGGATCTAATGGGCATCTAGTAGAATATACAATTAACTGCAATTTTGGAAGTATTGCAATGCAGATGATGAAGATTTCCTATGTTGCAGTAGGACAGGTTTAAAAATAAAAGTATAAAAAAAGTTACAAAAAAAAAAAAATCAATCAATAGTAAAAAAAAAGAATATTTTGACTTGCTTTGGATGTAAAAGTCCAGACTATTAAAATAATGTGTAATGTACAATGATATTTATTTTGTAAAGTGTACGCAGTTATTTGAAAAAAAATTACACACATATATGCAAAGTGCAGTTTGTTTGATCAAATCATCTCCCTCAAGGAAAAAAAAGGTAATTAACAAGTCCTTTGTACAAGAAAATAATGCAGATAAAAACGACTGCTTACTCTGCAAAATAGCCTTCAAGGGACTGTCCGGGATAAACACAAATTCTACCAATAAGCTAAACCCCCTCCCCCCGCATAACTTCTAATTTACATGTATTAAAAAAAAAAAAAAAAAAGTATAATTACCTATATCCCTGTGTCATGTGATCATCCCAGGGACACTTTCTCATAATCTGGTGATGTTACGTTTCACCGCTTCCGAAACGGAAAATCACCATTAGTCTCTCCTTCTCACATCCCCATAAATACTTATGTGTCTTCCTGTGTCCGGAACAGGTCCTCCTCTCCTCTTCTCTTGAAGCAGCTGTGCAGTCTGGAGGTTAGTTTAAGACATGCATAGTAGAGATGGCAATCCATCTGTACTGTGCATGCCTCACAGTTACTTATAGTCTGTGTGCAGCGTCTCCACGTTGCGCACAGAGAAGTGGAGAATAGGAGCCATCTCCTAGATCGGAAGCTAGGTAAGTATGATGCTATGGGATGGGATGGGACGGGATGGGGGGGCGCTATCAGTGGGCAGGATAGCTTAGCTTACCATAGCTAGGGAGGGAAGGGGGCTAGTAGTGGTCAGGATAGCTTAATGTAGTTTAGCTAGGGAGACAGTGAGGGGTTTTAACACAGTGAGAGAGGAGGGGGGAGCAGTGACAGGGAGGTAGCGTGACAGGTACAGAGGAAGTTACATAGTAGGAAGCTACACATGTAAACAAATGCAGAACATACCACAGACACTTAGACTCAGAACACTGCTAAAAGTATATGGGTGCACTATTACCCATTAATAACATTAACAGACCTTTAAAAAAAAATAAAATAAATAAAGTAAAATAAAAATTTTGGCCAGAAAACCCTTTTAACATAGCTTGGTCAATGGAAATTAAAACTGTTTGAATATGTATTCCTATGAATAGATTTTAATAAACCATAACAATACCTATATCATAATTGTATCACAGTAATGACTTGCTGAAAAAAAGTTATCTGGTCATATTTTACCCCAACCAAGAATGTCATTAAATCAAACTGCAGTTTGTATCAGCTATAGTCATCTATGAAAAGTTTATTTCTAGAAAAATAATACAGGTAATAAGATTTGAAATCAATGGTTACATAAATGTCCATAATTTAACGAAAATGGTCTTGTTCTAGTCTCTATTTTGACTTCCTTCAGCTGGAATCATGTTGGTAGAGTACTTGTCGGGTTCTATTGCTATGGTTGAGTTGGTACAAGGATATATTTGTTAAGCTATGTTCACATTAACATTTTTACCTGGGCACTGGCATCTATACCACAAGAACAATGTATTCTGCAAAATACCTGAACCCTTAATAGAAAACTGACGGATCCAATTACACAGTCTAAAGAATTATTACGATTTTTTGGAATCCATTCACGTACAATCTTTTAGAGTTGTTATTTTTCTGTTATTTTTGTCTTATTTATTCCAATGCAAAAAAGTTTAAATAAAAAGTAATTTCATGGCTAAGTTGAAGTTCAGGGGCTTTGTTTTCAAGATAGACCTCCAAAATATTGTATTTTAGATGTAGGAATAAATGTCATTTTTCATACATTTCCCGTAGTATATAGAAGCTCAGGGTGTCAGGGCTAGATCATTTTTTTTATTGTGCCGGCAATAATAATCTTTAAAAATATTTATTTGAATTAAAAATCACAAAGTCATATTGCTTCCTTTTTTTAAGCAAGTTTCTCAATAACCCCTGGGAACCACATTGTCTGGTTGCCATGACATCAGACTATCTCTGCTTTAGGTGTTCTGTATTTATATCATCTAAACATATCCTACCTATCGCATCCCTCAATTTAATATCTAGATTCTAGTTTATATTGTGAATCGGTAATAATTCTTCACCTACATAGGAAATGGTTGGTTCCATAGAACACTGTCTATATGTAGTAAGGCTATCACGTAAATTTAAGGAGAACTATGTAACAATAGCTTACAGACACAATCTGTCGCTAAATCACAAAAAAACTATAAGGGGAAATCCAGAGAGAATATACAATCCAAATATGACGACAACATGCTGGACATTTTAGTCCTTGTTAGTATGTATCTTGTTATGGAAATGGAATTTGTGATATAACTATGTTTTGACCCCTTATGCTGAGCCTGATAAAAGCGTATACTAGTTCATAGTGTCAGCTGTCACAGCCCATAATAAATTATATAAATCTTTAGGGCTAGTAAAGGGCAGTCAGAATGTCAAACCTTTTCCTCTAGACCCTGTATAATATACTCCATGTAAAAAATTATGATATTGTAAAGTAGATTAAACAAAAAACTGGAGACTTGATAGCGTTGGAAGAATTAATGATAGCTATAGAGGTGTCCTCCCCAATATGTCCTCTTGGTTGGACATGTCCACCATGGATGAAACTACATCCATAGGTATGGTGCCCGTCAGATTAGAAGCCCCAGCCCCACTGATAAAATGTACACTTATGATACGGGGCCGGTAAAGACAACAATATACTTGGTGAGGGCCAAGAAAGGGGAAATATACTATGTGGTGTCCATTAAAGGGTGTGTTATAACATGGTGGGGGTAATACCAAGGAGGCGTTATACCATGCGGAGGCCAAAAAAGTGAGGCATTAAGCTTATGCCAATTGCCTTATTTCAAGGGGAAAAAATCCTTCCCGACTTCAATCTGGAAATCAGTATAAACCCTAGATCAACATGACCTTAAAATCTAGAACCCATAACCCGTAATATTGTTATGTTTTAGAAAGGTATCCAGATCCTCTTTGAATTTGTTTAATGAATCCACCATCACCACTTCCTGGGGCAGAGAGTTCCAGAGCCTCGCTGTTCTCACTGTAAATAATCCCCTTCTATGTTCCTGGTGAAACTTTCTCTCCTCCAGACGTAGTGGATGTCACCTTGTCACTGTCACTGGCCTAGGAGTAAAAATATCCTTAGAAAGTTCTTTGTATTGTCCCTTCATGTATTTGTACATTGTTATTAGATCTCCCCATAGACGTCTTTTTTCTAAACAGAATAACCCCAAGTTTGTTAATCTATCGTTGTACTCCAATCCACCCATTCCCTTAATTATTTTGGTTGCCCATCTTCACGCTTTTTCAAATTCACTTATGTCTCTCTTGTATATTGGAGCCCAAAATTGCGCACAATATTCTAAGTGTGGCCGTACCAGTGATTTGTATAGAGGCATAACTATGTCCTTGTCATGAGAATCTAGAGCTCTTTTGATCCATCCCATAATTGTATTTGCCTTGCCAGCAGCTGCCTGACACTGGTCACTAAAGGTAAGCTTGCTGTCCACTAAAATCCCTAAGTCTTTTTCATTGGCAGTGTTACCCAGTAATTTACTATTAAGTACATAGTCATACATTTTATTACGTCGCCCAAAGTGCATTACTTTACATTTGTCAACATTAAACGTCATTTGCCAAGTATCCGCCCATACTTCCAACTTCCTTAGATCCCCTTGTAATATTCTACTATCCTCCTCATTTATGATTACCTTACAAAGTTTAGTATCATCTGCAAATATAGACACCCTGCTTTGTAAACCCTCTACCAGGTCATTAATAAAGATATTAAACAAGAGAGGACCTAATACTGACCCTTGCGGCACCCCACTGGTGACTGTGGCCCAGTCTGAATATTTACCATTAACAAGTACCCTCTGTTTCCTATCAGTGAGCCAGTTGCTAACCCAAATGCATATGTTTTCCCCCAGTCCCAACATTCCCAACAGTCCCAACAAAGGCATACCAACCTTTTATGTGGTACAGCATCAAAAGCCTTTGAAAAATCCAGATACACCACGTCCACTGCATTACCCATGTCCAGATATACCACGTCCACTGCATTACCCATGTCCAGATGCACCATGTCCACTGCATTACCCATGTCCATATACACCACGTCTACTGCATTACCCATGTCCAGATACACCACGTCCACTGCATTACTCATGTCCAGCCTTGAAATGACCTTCTCATAGAAGCTGATCAGATTAGTCTGACAGGACCGATTCCTCATAAACCCATGCTGATTGGGTGTTATAAGATTATTTACATTGAGATACTCAAGGATGGCATCTCTTAGAAAGCCCTCAAATATCTAATCCACCATAGAAGTCATACTTGCTGGCCTATAGTTTTCAGGCTCACTATTAGACCCCTTTTTGAGAATTGGCATCACATTTGCTATGCACCAATCTTGTGCAATGTTCCACAAGATCGGCACATAGCAAATGTGGTGACAAATGTGGACAGTCCTAGTGAGAGAGTGACAGTTTTCCCTGTATCAGTGTGAGTGTACATACAATCTGAGTAAGGGTGCATTCACACTGAGTAAACGCTAGCTTATTCTGAGCGTAAAACACGTTCAGAATAAGCGGCGTCTAAAGCAGCTCCATTCATCTCTATGGGAGCCGGCATACGAGCGCTCCCCATAGAAATGAATGGGATGCTTCTTTCACTCCGAGCAGTCCCATTGAAGTGAATGGGGAGTGCCGGCGTATACGGCAAGCTCTGCTCATGCCGGAGCGTACACGCCGGCACTCCCCATTCACTTCAATGGGACTGCTCGGAGTGAAAGAAGCAGACCATTCATTTCTATGGGGAGCGCTCGTATGCCGGCTCCCATAGAGATGAATGGAGCTGCTTTAGACGCCGCTTATTCTGAACGTGTTTTACGTTCAGAATAAGCTAGCGTTTACTCAGTGTGAATGCACCCTAAGACTACCAAATGGACTTCTAAGCCCATAATGAACAGTAGTCACAACAAATAAATTATTGGTTCTCCTGGTTCTTTTCTATATCAATGTGTTTATCTAATTTTGCTCTAAAATATGTTGCCTGCAGATTGGACTTCATTTTTGATGTAGCGTTTCCTCTAAATGACATTTTTGAAGTGTATTTCCAATGTAATACTGTAATACCTGGTAGCACCTCCGTAATACACAAGAGCAGTAATCTGCTAGTAGAATGTAATTGATTTTTTGAATTACATATATAATAACATCTCTGCTTCCAATGCTGGCTGATGATTATGATGACTCCACAATACAAATGTGCTCTATAATTTGCAATTATCTTGGGTTAATTTGCAAGAAAACTAATTTACATATTTAATGAATTTAAAAAAAAAATCTAACTTTCTGGGTTTCTCACAAAGTTAGTTGCCGGTTGGAAATTGAGTTTTACATTATTAAAATCGCGATTATTCTCATAAATATGTTTTGTATGAAAATGCCAAACACTCCCCTGAGAGACAGAATCACGGAGCAACAGACTAAATCTTTGACTTTTTATGCAAGTGAAATATCATTTGTATTTGACCTTCAGGAGTACATAAGTAATACTCCCATGCAGGCTTCTAGCTTTTTCTTCTCTACAGTACTTCTACTGATTCTTGATGCATTTCAACTAAGGGTATAAATAACTTCTAGGGCCCTAGATATTTCCACACAGATGTCAAGGAAATGCTAAAAAATAAAAATTGGAGAAATCAAATAATGGTGCAGTAAAACAACATGGTTCACAGAACCTGACACTCACAATAAAGTTTATGGTATTTAAGCTTCTGTGACTGCACATAAATGTCATTTGCTACAACATATTACAACGTAAATGTCAGGAAAGAAAAATGAGTATTTATTTTAAGTTAAACAATTAATATATGATGGATAAAAGTGTAAAGAAGAAATATAGTAAAAACAGAGCGACAAACACAGAAAAAGTTTGAATTAAGTAAAAAAAAAATCCTTGTTGAGTTCTAAAGTGTATTTGCTGTTAGTTGCTGAAATTCCTTGAGGATATGGATTTGATTTCTTCTACTTTTGTCTTAAATATGATATATATTTGTACAGTACAGGGCCCTTACAAAGCCGGTATACTCAGTGTAGAAAAGAATTTGCCACCTCTAGTATCAATTTGTTAGATGTAAGGAATTGCTTTATCTATATTAGTTTTATAATTATTTGTGTATAATCTTATTTTTTATTGAGTTAACATTTTCAAGATTAAGAATCCAGTTGTTTTGAAAAGAGTATAGCTTTAAGTTAGGCAAGGTTCAAGAAGTTAGGCGAGGTTCAGAAAGTTAGGCGGGGTTCAGAAAGTTAGGCGGGGTTCAGAAAGTTAGGCTGGGCTTAAGCTGTATGTTGAGCATTCAAGGGATGTAAAAAAAACTTTTGAATACCAGAAAGCAGTATGAAAATGTGGAGTACCACTAGGACACTCATTGGGTTACAATGTTGTACTTGGGTGCTGTAGTAATGTTTTACATGATACAAAATTTTTATTGCACTTCAGTTCAGACATAGTTTATCGTGCTTTATTAGTCAGTTTGGGCCTGTTAGAGTGAGAAGGTAGGTAGCTGCAATGTATTACAGAAATGTTTTCTAGAGTATCCTTCGCTATCTAGTTAGGCCAAGACAGGCTACTGCATGATATTAGGTCCAACTAAGAGGACATCACTGCTCCCCCACACAGATGAACCCTAGTATTCATGTCAAAAATGAACCCTGTATTTCCTTATACATAATCTATTTATACTTGTTTATCCATAGTGTGACTGTGAATTGGTGCAGTCCAAATTCTTTAAAAGTGGTTTTGTAGCTTCTTCAATAAGCATCAATAATTCTTCTAAGATCCCCTTTGTCCATGCCATGATACAAAACACATAATGTAAGGATCAGACTTTGATAGAACTCTATCTTTTAAGTAAAATAGGTTGCCTACTCCCACTTGATTGTGATCCCATTGTTTGGAAATCGTCTTGAAATTATCCTAAAGGTTCACATACATTTACCATACACAGATATGTGATACTGGATCATTTTCTTCCTAAGAAATGCTCAAGCCTATTACCATGTTTTCCCAAAAGTAAGAAACCCCCCGAATATAAGACCTATTGCAATTTCTTATAGGCTAAGAAACATAAGGTCTCCCCTGAAAATAAGACCCGGCGGTTTAGCAGTCATTGCTTATGCCATCTCATCACCGCACCGCATCACCCCCAACACCCATACCTCCTCACACCACTCCTCACTGTACATACAATAAGTATTGTATGTGGCAGCTCATCCCACAGCAGCAGGGGCAGTGGATTCATCTCAGCGGCAGCAGCATCAGGCTTGCCTGTGCACACACAGAACACCGTGCACCGTGTTCCCTGGAGGCAGCAGCGGCTGCAATGCTTTTCTTCATATGTTCTTTGCACTGGAAACACATCTCACGGTGAACTTGTTTACTTAATTAGATATTGCTAATATTTAAGGGGGGAGACCTGGAAAATAAGACATCTCCTAAAAATAACACCTAGCACATCTTAGGGCCAACATTTAATAGAAAACACTGTCTTATTTTCAGGGAAACACAGTATTTTTGATTAGTTTGTTTGATTTGGTTCTCTTTGTCTTCTTCAGCCTTGTTACAACCTGATGTTGTTTGAGGTCAATTTTATACAGAAATATAGATCATTCTGAATGGTTCACAAACTTTCCAGCACCACTTAATAAGCGCTAGCTATTATTTCTGCATTACTAATACATTCTTTTGAGAAAAAAAAACTTTTTAAAACTGGCTTCTCTTAACACATTATATAAGTCTAACAGACTTCCATGTTCCTTCGATGCCCCTCTCTGCCAGACTGTACTCCTCCAGTCTCCTGGTGATGTTGGTGTGGATACCTGCTGGCCTGGGTATAGGACTAGGTTCTGTGCTGAGGTGGGTAAGTGGCTTATTAATAAATAAAAGTTCCTCGGTGACAATGGGAAGTCACAGAAAGTGAACATTAATTATAAACCAGTTACAATGTATAACTACAAATAGGTGAAGTGATCGATAGAGGATATTGAAGCTGTTGAACATGTTCCCTTCCAAACAATTCCAGTGGCAGAATCTGATTGAGTGTTATTGATTCCATCCCCTTTCCTACAGTTACCGAACACCGGTTATATTAAATGTCCTGAAATAAATGGCACTCAAAGTATTTTATATAAACCTTAAATAAAACTGTGTACACTGAGTACTTCCACCACTATAAATAAGCTTGTTTTTTTGTTCCTTTGCCATTGATCGGTTTTGATAAATAGCCCTGCGAGGTGTTTCAACTTGTCTTTGTCTTAAGGCTTACATTTATCCGCTTGGTTTGTGATTGTCTGAAGTTGTAGATTGGACTTTGTGTGTTTTGAAGTTCATTTAAGTAGAAGTAGCAATACTAGAAGTGTTCTATCTAAAGTATTTTTGTTTCTGCTCATGTAATTGCTAATGTGTATCAAGCCTAATGAAAATTGTATGTGCCCACCACTCATATTATATACACATTACTTCTTGTACACATCTCCTATCGCTTCCAAAATACTGAATGATCAACTTGTCTAATGCAAATACAATCCAGTTTCCGTATTATATTATTAGCAGGAAAAATTGCAATAGTCAATGTGCCAGTTTGAATACCTTGATAAGGTTGTATTCTTCCTATGTATAAGGCGAGATTGACCGTACTCTCTGAAGTTCAGTTCAGGTAGTCTGTCTTGCATATGCAACTGTGTTCCTATATAGAAGTCATATTTCTGCTATTAACTCTAATATGTATATATATAATGTATATGATGTAGTATATTTTTTAAAATATGGTTGTATTACAAAGTGAAGTTGAACATGCCTTTCAGTACTGATGTACAAGGCAGCATCGTAACAAATTGTTGTGGATCTTTTGTCAAGGGTTCCCCTACCTCATCCCTACAGCGAATTCTTGGTTACAGGTGCTAGGAAGCTTAATCATTCTTAGTGTGGTTAGGGTAATCTGTGGGTCTCCTTGGCTTATGGGCCAGATGGAAGCTGCAATCTCAATACTGATGCCAGTGCTTATGGCCCCCTAAGGCTCCTGAGCCTTGGTGTGACTGCACCCTCTGCAGCCCCTTAAGTAATGCCCCTGGTACAAGGGGTGGACAGATGTACCATCTATGCAGCATTTGCAGCTGGATAGGGGTAAAGGATACTTGTGTTACTTGGGTGCTGAGCTTCCCTACTTAGCTGACACTGCAGTAACATATCCATCTGTCTTGCATATCTGTATGTCTATCTACTCTGTCTAAATATTTCTACCATATCTGTCTGCCTATTCGTCTATTTCCTTTTTATTTATTTAATTTATTTATTTATTAATCACGTTTAATGAGTTTCTTTCTATTTTGTGAATGTGATTATTTTTCATTTATATACAGTAGTATTTATATTTAATGTATACAATATAATACTATGAAGATGTGTCCTTCTTTACCTTCTTTACCCATTTTAAAATCACAAGATAAGTAGTGCAGTTATGAAAAAAAATGCTTGACTGTTGTAGAACAAGTGGTTTTATTTTCTCTTATTTCATCATTATACACCTATTATCCTGCGATATACCTTGAGACAAGAGAAAAGGTAAAGAAGGAGACTTTCACTGTCATGAATGATGAATTGTAACCTGGATGCTTTATGTCATGCTATGGGTCAGATTGTATTTTACTGTGTTCTATAATGGCTGTTGAGTATCGCATTTGCAATATATAGAGAGTAAGTGATCCACTTGTATAAGCTAAGTTCTCAAGGGATTCTTTGATCTTTGGTTAATACTTTGCCATTTTTAACTCTTGTCTCTCCATGGGATCTGGTTAGACCAGTACACTCGAACAAGTTGGTTGAGTGACTGAGTGTATAGTTTGAAACATATAAAGTTGTTTCTAGATGTCTAAATGTATGCACCGTAAATCTTGGTTATATTACTTTAAATTACTAGTATTCTATTAATTTCTGGGCAAATGGTAAAGGGTCGCTCTACTGTAGTAGCACAGGGGTCTCTACCGTGGGTATCTGAGCAAGAGTACTGTATACCAATAAACATTATAATGGCCAAAGGTTTAACAAAACATTCTTTATACTTTACTAATAATCAGCTTCACGTTTCTTTATTGAAACCTAGTTTTATTCTGCCTGAACATTATTAACCATAAATAATAGGAAAAGTGTGATGATTCATTTAACCTCTAT
The DNA here is from genome assembly GCF_031893055.1 of Leptodactylus fuscus. Lineage (NCBI taxonomy): Eukaryota > Metazoa > Chordata > Amphibia > Anura > Leptodactylidae > Leptodactylus > Leptodactylus fuscus. The sequence goes on from NC_134267.1 coordinate 167,971,508, forward strand.
AGAGTAAAACACAGAAGTTTGCTTATAGCGTGATACACCTTTCATGTGATATGAAGTATTATTCTAGTGGAGAAACTCTGAACAATTTGTAATAAAGCTCTTCTGTAGAAATGAGTAAAATGGACATATAAATCAGGAAGCAGTAAGTAGTGCTCAATGAGCTAAGGTAAATAACACATGTGATGGATTCATTGTTCTTCTGTAAAATAAGAGGTTTGGGACATATTCCTCATTAAGTAAATGCTGATCTGATTTAAATTAAAAATACTTTTATGAAAATATAGATTGAAACATGGCAAACTGCACACAGTAGCCCAATTTCCATGCATATCTTCAGACATTTCTGTCGAGTATGCTTCAAGCCCCATTAAGTTCATGTAATAAAATCAGTTTTGCATTACTTTTATCTGGAACATTACTAATTATAGTGGAAGAAATCCATTTGCCATAGACACCGCAGTAATGAATGTTTGGGGGGAAAGAATTGGAAATTTTACTGAAATATAAAGTTTCTGTTGGAATTACTATGCGCAGTATTTCTGACCCAATTTAAAAGACAGATTTTTAATAGTATTTGGCTCGGAAAATTTTCATCAACAAAAAAATTAAGAAATCACATAAAATAATTACATCCAAACTTTTATCAGTCTGATGGATATAAGTGATGGCTTTACAACCTTGAGACTAGCTTAGGCTAGTCATGGGGAATGGCATGATATTCTGTGTATTGAAAAGACCCCGTGTAATGACCACTGTGTTATTAAAACAGTAAGGGCACTGTCTATGTAGCCTCCCTGGTATTCACCCATTTACCCCACTACAGGAATGTGGACTTTACTACAGGAAGTCTACCATGTCAATACCTCTTAAAGTGGTCTCATTGTTGGTAGCAGCTGGTAGAACAGGCCAAAAGACAGTAAGGAAATACAACAGGGGTCAGGCAGAGAGTGGCAGGCTGAGGTTGAGTCAAGTAGCTTACATATATGGCCAGTGGACAAACCAAAGGTCAAGTCAGATAGCAGAGGTACTGAAATTAGGAGCAGAATAGGGTCAGAGTGGTATATAGCTCATTAGACAAGAAAGAGGTCAAGTACAAAAGTCAGTGTCAAATATTCAGGTAAATTGATCAGAAGCAGAAATGCTACAAAGCAGAATTTGAGCAATTTAGAGCCTTTGATCACACAAGGCATGGCTAGTGAAGCAGACCTTTATATATATATACACTGGAAGAGATTGTCTGGGGATGGATTTGTGTGAATGCTCGCCCTTTAAGAGACAGTAAGAAAGCTAGTACCTACCCTATGGGCAGACTCAGAAGCACCAACAGTGGAAGAAACTGCATGTGCATGGAAACATGGAGGAGTAGGAAACGTACAGTGTGCAGCAAAAGTAACAAGCAGGCTGTGTCTGCTTGGAGAGGTAGTATTCCAATGAGTACAGAGTGCTGGCATTATACCCTGACCAAATCAGTACTTCATTTACACCTCAGGAATCTGTAGACTTAGGGCCCCTTCACACGGAGGATACTCTGGCTGATTCAGAATGTGTAAACGTTCCGAATCAGCAGCGTTTAAAGCAGGTCCCATTGCTTTCTATGGGAGCCGGCATACGCGCGCTCCCCATAGAAATGAATGGGAAAAAGCAGCCCATTCATTTCTATGGGGAGCGCACGTATGCCAGCTCCCATAGAAAGCAATGGGACCTGCTTTAAACGCTGCTGATTCGGAACGTTTACACGTTTCGAATCAGCCAGAGTATCCTCAAGGGGCCCTCAGCTGTTATCGTGGCTTAGATCCCTCCCATCAAGGGGCATAATACTGTGTGCACTGTGTGCAAGAATGTGGAGGGGGAGCTGGTCAGGCGAGGTCTTCGGGGGAAGGGGCATGTCAAGAGTTTGCCACGGGGCCCCGCCATTCCTAGTTATGCCATTGCACAACCGGAGTCCACCATTAGTGAGCTGAACTCTTTTCATACATCCCAATGCAACCAATGATCATTAAGGGGTTAAAGCCTTTTGTTGGCATGTTATAATATTGTATGGAGTTGGTTTCATGACATATTGGAATCCTTAGTCAAACTAGAGATCAGTAAAGTGTATACGCATTAATAACTCATAGCAGCATTCAAAGGAATACTACAAATGGAGAACACTCACAGTCTGCATTGGGTTACAACTAGAGATGAATGAGTAGTATTCGATCGAGTAGGTATTCGATCGAATACTACAGTATTTGAAATACTCGTACTCGATCGAGAACCACTCGCTATTCAAATGGAAAAGTTCGATGCAGAACCAGCATTGATTGGCCGAATGCTATACAGTCGGACAATCAACGCGGGTTCTTCTCCTACCTTTAGAAGTCTTCTCCGTGCAGCTTCCCTGTGGCGTCTTCCGGCTCTGAATTCACTCTGCCAGGCATCAGGCCTGGGCAGAGCCGACTGCGCATGCCCGCTTGTAGTGCGGACATGCGCAGTCGGCTCTGTCCAGGCCTGATGCCTGGCAGAGTGAATTCAGAGCCGGAAGACGCCGCGGGGATGCTGCACGGAGAAGACTTCTCGGAGGATCCAGCCCGACCCTCACTCATGGACTTGGTAAGTATAATTTGATCGAATGTTGCCTACCCCTGAAACGAGCATTCCCCCCCCCATAGAGTATAATAGGGTTCGATATTCGATTCGAGTAGTTGAATATTGAGGGGCTACTCGAAACGAATATCGAATCTCAAACATTTTACTGTTCGTTCATCTCTAGTTACAACCCATTTACACACACTTCTGCTGTCTAAAGGCATATACAGTCCTATGAAAAAGTTTGGGCACCCCTATTAATCTTAATCATTTTTTGTTCTAAATATTTTGGTGTTTGCAACAGCCATTTCAGTTTGATATATCTAATAACTGATGGACACAGTAATATTTCAGGATTGAAATGAGGTTTATTGTACTAACAGAAAATGTGCAATATGCATTAAACCAAAATTTGACTGGTGCAAAAGTATGGGCACCTCAACAGAAAAGTGACATTAATATTTAGTAGATCCTCCTTTTGCAAAGATAACAGCCTCTAGTCGCCTCCTGTAGCTTTTAATCAGTTCCTGGATCCTGGATGAAGGTATTTTGGACCATTCCTCTTTACAAAACAATTCAAGTTCAGTTAAGTTTGATGGTGGCCGACCATGGACAGCCCGCTTCAGATCATCCCACAGATGTTCAATGATATTCAGGTCTGGGGACTGGGATGGCCATTCCAGAACATTGTAATTGTTCCTCTGCATGAATTCCTGAGTCGATTTGGAGCGGTGTTTTGGATCATTGTCTTGCTGAAATATCCATCCCCGGGGTAACTTCAACTTCGTCACTGATTCTTGAACATTATTCTGAAGAATCTGCTGATACTGAGTGGAATCCATGCGACTCTCAACTTTAACAAGATTCCCGGTGCCGGCATTGGCCACACAGCCCCAAAGCATGATGGAACCTCCACCAAATTTTACAGTGGGTAGCATGTGTTTTTCTTGTAATGCTGTTTTTTTTGGACGCCATGCATAATGCCTTTTTGTATGACCAAACAACTCAATCTTTGTTTCATCAGTCCACAGGAACTTCTTCCAAAATGAAGC